>NW_024868760.1:0-68976 GCF_013358625.1 Macadamia integrifolia | reverse complement strand
AAAAAAAAAAAACATCAAAAATATAAAAAAAAATCAAAAAATCATTAAAAAAAAATTTATGCTATCCATTCTTTTGTGCTTGTCTTACTTTAGTTGTGGGTAGTTTTCTATTGCATGAGTGTTAAGTGGGTAGGTAATACTAAGAATTGGTTAGAAAGAAGAGATCTAATAAGTAGTGACCATATACGTTTGCTCTCTTTAAAACCCTTCAATATGGAAGACCAACAGTAAAACCCTTCACCTAAATCTTTGAAAGATAGGTTCTACCCTGCTAGAACAGCCCAACCTTCCTGCATAGTTCTATCACAAGCCCAAGGCAATAATTTTGAACTCAAATCTCAATACATCACTATGTTGCCCCACTTCCATGAGTTGACCTCTGAGGATGCATACCTATTTCTAAGGGAATTTGAAGAGGTATGTGTTCTAATTAAGATCCAATAGCTTTCTGATGATGCTGTTAGCTTAGGTTTATCACTTTTGTATTGAAAGACCAAACTAAGAAGTGGTTGTATGGGTTACCCACAAATTCCATAACCTCATGGGAACAGTTCACATTTGTCTTCCTTAAGAAGTTTTTCCCAACTCACAAGACCAATAAGTTTAGAAGTGATATCCTTCAGTTTAGGCAAAAACCTAGTGAGTCATTTTCCAAACTTATGGAGAGATTCAAGGATCTACTCCAATAATGCCCTCACCATGGCCTAGACCTATGGCATTTATGTCAAATAATTTACGAGGGTATTGATTACCCAATTAAACAAATGATAGAGTCTATGTGCCCTGAGGGATTCACATCCTTTACAGATGAAAGAAAGGCATGGGAATTCTTACTTGACTTAGCTGACAAAACCCGTGAGTGAGAATTCACCCAAGAGAGTGAAAGAACCATAGGAGGGAAATGATATTTTGTGGATGGGATGGTAGCGAAGGAAGCCCATTTGGATAGCCTAATCAAGATGATTGAGACTATTTTTCCTAGAGAGCCATCATCAGTCAATTTGGTTAAGATTTGTGCTTGGTGTCAGTCCCCTGGACATGTCATAGAAGAATGCCCCAACACCTCTGGGGGCACTTCTAATTATAGTGTTAATGCCTTATACCAGAATAATCTATATAGTAACACCTACAATCCAGGATGGAGAAATCATCCAAATTTCTCTTGGAATCAGAGCAACCAAGCAGTGCCTTCCAATTTTCATAATCAAGGTCAACCTGGACCCCAAAGGCCTCCCTTTGCACAACAATCTTTTTTTCAAAATACTTTTCCTAGGTCAAATGCAGGACCTCAGGCTAGTTTTTCTAGGGCCCCTCTCCTATCATCTTATCAGCAACCCCCTGGGTTTACCAACACTGAAGAGGCAAGTAGAATAAGTGACTTGAAAAAAAATATGGCCCTCCTCATGACAAGCCATCAAAATCTTACGAGAGAACTTACCCAAGTTGTCTCAATTATGTGTGAGAGGGAGAAGGGAACTTTACTCAGTCAACCAAATCCTAATCCTAGGCATCATCAGCCTGTTAGTTCACACACATCAACTAATGCACCACTGAATATAGTACAAGGTCAAACCCAACAAGGGCCCTTTAACCAATGTAATGTTGTTTATACCCTTAGGAGTGGTAGAGAGTACCAACAGAGCGTTCCTAAATCTTCCTCATCTATTACTCCTGTTAACTCTCCTTCAGTTGAGGACACAAGTGTGCCTCTTGTTCCAGGTTCGTCTGATGAACCTAAAGAATTTTTTGAAACTAAATATGATATGGTTGAGGAAACCAAAAATGATTCTTTTGAACAGGGGTAAATCCCTAACAGTCCTTATGTTCATCCTGTCCCATTTCCTAATCGTTTGGTAAACAAAAGGAAGACTACTTCCATGGACAAAATTTTAGAAGTCTTCAAAAAGGTAAAAGTGAACATCCCTCTTTTGGATGCCATATCCCAAATCCCCGCCTATGCAAAGGTACTGAAAGATTTGTGTACTCACAAATGTATCACTAGTGTACCCAAAAAGACGTTCTTGGCAGGTAACATTAGTTCCATAATTACTCAGCCTATAGCAGCCAAGTATAAGGATCCAGGGAGCCCTATCATAGCTTGTGTCATAGGCAACACCTACATTGAGCATGCCTTACTTGACCTTGGCGCAAGTGTGAATCTTTTACCTTACCATGTGTACAAGCAACTTGGATTGGGAGAATTGAAAGTCACTGGAACTACTCTTCAGTTGGCAGATAGGTCTGTTAAAATTCCTAAAGGGATGGTTGAGGATGTCTTACTAAAGGTGGGGGAATTTATTTTCTCTATTGATTTCATTGTGTTAGATACTAAGCCCTTCTCAACCAAGGATGAGATCCCAATAATTCTAGGAAGACTATTCTTGACTACCAGTAATGCATTAATTAATTGCCGAAATGGTTTCTTAAGATTATCTTTTGGTAATCAAACTATTGAGTTTAACATGTTTAGGATTGACAAGCAACCACATATGGAAGAAGAGATCAATATGCTTGAGGATTTTTTGTATTTTTCTGATGATTTAGTTACCAACTTTGATATTGATTTTGATTCAGAATTCCAAGAGTGTATGGATGAGTTGGATGATGACAGTGAAAATTTCTTTTCTGAAGTCTTGAGTCTTCACACACTTGTGGAGCCTTTATGACCCCTTTCCAATTCCATTCCCAAACCTTCCATAGTTGAGCCTCCTAAGCTAGATTTTAAAGAGTTGCCATCTAATTTGAGGTATGCTTTCCTAGGGCCTGACCAGACTCTTCCTGTAATAATTTCTTCAAATTTGACTTCTAGCCAGGAAGAGGAGTTACTTAAAGTGTTAGAAGATAATAAGAAATCCTTAGGTTGGACCAGGGCTGATATCAAGGGTATAAGCCTTTCCATTGTGCAACATCATATACATCTTATGGAGGATTCCAAACCATCCACGGAATCCCAAAGAAGAGCTAACCCAGTGATGATGGAAGCCATTAAGAAAGAGATCCTAAAGTGCTTGGATCATGGAATAATTTATTCTATTTCTGACAGCCAATGGGTAAGCCCAGTTCACGTAGTGCCTAAGAAGTCTGGTGTGACTGTAGTTCCTAATGCCAATAATGAGTTGATCCCTACCCGTGTTCAAACAGGATGGCATGTGTGCATTGACTACAGAAAAATTAATGTGGCAACCTGGAAGGACCACTTCCCATTGTCATTCATTGATTAGATGTTAGAGAGGTTAGCTGGACATGAATACTATTATTTTCTTGATGGATATTCTGGCTATAACCAAATCCCAATTGCTTTAGAGGATCAACATAAGACCACTTTTACATGCCCATATGGAACATTTGCTTGCAAGCGTATGCCCTTTGAGCTTTGTAATACCCCTGCTACTTTCCAACGATGCATGATGAACATTTTTTCTGACGTGGTCGAAAAATTCTTAGAAGTATTTATAGATGACTTTTCAATTCATGGGAATTCCTATTCTGAATGTCTTAATCGTCTTTCCATAGTTTTGAAAAGGTGCATATCTAAGAATTTGGTTTTGAATTGGGAGAAATGCCATTTTATGGTTAAATCTGGTATTGTTTTAGGCCATGTAATATCCAAGGAGGGAATTAAGGTAAGAGCCAAAGTTGATTTAATTGATAATTTACCATCTCCTTAATCTGTTAAGGATGTCCGGTCTTTTCTAGGGCATGCAGGCTTCTATAGAGGGTTTATTAAAAACTTTAGTCAGTTAGCTCAACCTCTCACTTCACTACTTGCCAAAGATCAAACTTTTGAGTTTTCTAAAAAGTGCCTAGAATCCTTCAAACAACTTAAGAAGGAGTTGACTAATGCACCCATTGTTCAACCACATGTTTGGATTGAACCTTTTGAACTGATGTGTGATGCTTCGGATTTTGCCATAGGAGCAATTTTGGGTCAAAATATTAATAAGTTGCCCACTGTCATTTACTATGCTAGTAGGACCTTAAATGATGCACAACTCAATTATACAACCACTGAAAAATAATTTTTAGCTGTTGTGTTTGCATTAGAAAAGTTTCGGTCTTACTTAGTTGGTTCACATGTGGTGGTGTATATTGATTATTCTGCTCTCAGATACCTAGTTCAGAAGAAGGATGCCAAAGCCCGTCTCATTAGGTGGGTTTTACTTTTGCAAGAGTTTGATTTAGAAATTAGGGATAAGAAAGGAGTTGAAAACCTAGTTGCAGACCATTTATCCCGACTTTCAATTCCTTGACTGTTGATTCTCCAGTCAACGAGAACTTTCCAAATGAACAATTATTTGCAATGTTCAGTGAACCATGGTTTGCTGACATTGTCAACTTCTTAGTTTCAAGTGTGACTCCGGATCACTGGTCCACCCAAGATAAGTATAGGTTTCATTCCCAAGTTAAGCACTTTTTCTGGGATGATCCTTATTTGTTTAAGATATATCTAGATCAGATTATCCGATGATGTATTCCTGATCATGAGCAACATTCTATTCTCTCTTTTTGTCATGATCATGCATGTGATGAACACTTTGGACCCAAGAAGACTGCCGCAAAGGTTCTCCATTGTGGATTTTATTGGTCTACTCTTTTTAGAGATGCTTTTGATTTTTGCAAGGCTTGTCCCGCCTGCCAGTCTTTTGGCCGTATCAATAAGAGGAACATGATGCCTCTTAACCCTATTTTAGTAGTTGAGATCTTTGATGTATGTGGCATCGATTTTATGGGACCATTCTCTAATTCCTTTGAGAATTTGTACATACTTTTGGCCGTTGATTATGTTTCTAAATGGATAGAGGCCATACCTTGTAAATCTAATGACCACAAAATGGTGGTCCAGTTTCTCAAAGAGAATATTTTTTCCCGCTTTGGTGTACCACGTGCAATAATTAGTGATGGGGGTACTCATTTTTGTAATCGGTCTTTTGAGGCATTAATGAAAAAGTATGGGATCACCCATAAGTTATCTACCCCATACAACCCCCAAACCAGTGGTTAGGTAGAAGTGTCCAATAGACAGATCAAGCAAATTCTAGAGAAGACAGTTAACCCAAATTGAAAGGATTGGTCTAACCGTCTGTTGGATGCTTTGTGGGCATATAGGACTGCTTACAAGACCATACTTGGCCAATCCCCATACTGTTTGGTATACGGGAAAGCCTACCACCTTCTTGTTGAGTTAGAACATCGTGCCTTTTGGGCGATTAAGAAATTTAATTTTGATTTGTCTACCGCAGGAGCTCACAGAGATCTCCAACTATCTGAGTTGGAGGAATTGTGAAATGATTCCTATGATAGTGCAAAAATTTTCAAGGAAAAGACTAAAGCTTTTCATGATAGGTACCTTGTTAGGAAAATTTTTATGCCTGGTGATAAAGTTTTGTTGTACAATTCTAGATTACATATCTTTTCAGGAAAACTTCGTTCTCGGTGGGAAGGTCCTTACCTTGTGCAAACAGTATTCCCCCATGGTGCTGTAGAGGTTATGAATCCATCCACTCGGGAACTTTTTAAAGTTAATGGACACCGTTTGAAACCATTTCTTGAGTTGCTTTCAATGTATGATGCAGAGGTCATGATTCTCCATGAGCCTCTTTATGATAATATTTGATTCTATTTGATAATTTCCTCTCCTTTGTCCTTCTTGTTCTATTGTCTTATCATTTTTTTTCTTTTTTTCTTTTTTTCTTTTTTGTATTGAGGACATTGCACAATTTAAGTATGGGGGAGGGAACTTGAGGTTACTTCTAAGAGTTTTCCAGTGCTTTATACACACCCTAAAAAAAAAGGAAATTGAGATCTAGGACCCATCTTGGTACTATATCCCTACTGGGAGGATGGTAATGAATATATGTCTTGAAGTGGGACTTCACTTAAATGATTTAGAGATACTTGTCTTAAGGTGTAGGACCATTTGTTAGTTGGTATCCTTGTTCTTAGGTTAGGAGTTGACACCATATTCTTGGCATGGTATAAAAATATATGATATGGATATGCAAAGAAAGTGAAAATTGGTCAAAAAGTAGAAAGTAAGTATGGTATTTCTAGGAGCTAGACAGAATACTGCACCTCATGAAGCGGGGTGTTTTGATCGAACTTCTTAGGAAGGAACACTTCCGAAAAGAACTTAGCATCATTGTCTTTGTTGGCATATGCATAAAGCGAAGCTACTTAGTAACTTGGGTTTCTGGTGTTTGCTCCACCATGTTATTCAGGCCAAATGTAGTGGAGTAGAATGAGTTCTCTACTTAAAATAAAAAAAATAAAAAAAAATAAAAAAAAAGATACCATTATGCCTTGTTGTTTATGATTGGTTAACGCTCCAAAACCCTAGTTCATGGTCCCTACCTTGCAATGTGGTTTGCCTTAGGATCGGTCGTGCTTTAGAATATACAAGAGTCGTCTCTATTTGAGATGTGTGATTGTTCCTAAATCTAGATGGAGTATTAAAGTTCAAGTGTGGGGATTTCTCGGTTGATGTGCTCTAATTGAAAGAGGGTGTGTGTTTTGTAGTTATTGGAAACTTTAAATAGTAATTTTTCAAGTTAATTTAAAATTTGGGTGTATATTCACTGCAAACACCTACGAGACACAACTCGTCCACTAGGGTGACCTAGGGGTTTAAAGGCTTGTTGCACATGCTAAGTGCAATCGTGATTCCTACGAAAGTGAGTTAGGCTTTTTCTTTCATTTCTTTATTTATTTATCTTGCTCGAGGACGAACAAAAGTCTAAGTCTGGGGGAATTTGATGAGCAAAATAATGTGTGAAATCTTAGGGATATAAGTGTACATTTTGCCCCACTTTGGATAGTACTACTTTTATTTTTTCTTGTTTTTCAGTTTCCAAATCTACAAGAGAAAGTGCTTAAAGTGAATAAAGAACCAATCCAAAGGTAGGACCCACTCATTGGTACCACATTCTCTCTCCTACAAAATCCTGAAAATTATTCTCTCTCCTTGCCACCTCACAAGATCTTAAAGATGTTATGCAGAGATTCATTTATGATTTAATCAAGATTGCAAGATATTAGTTAATATTACAAGGAAGGAATAGAATTTGTTAATTTTGGAAACGGATTCTCTCTTTCCTCATACAATATCTCAGAGAATGAGGATTTTTACCAAGATTTTATTTTATTTTATTTTCTTTCTTTTCTTAAAGAAGGTTTGTAGAAGGAAGGAGGTAAGAAAAAAACCTTATAAAAGCCCCTTCCTCCCCCCTCCTATTTATTATTCTCCTTAGTTTACTTTCTAGTTTATGCTTAGTTTTCTTCTTTCTCTCCCTCTCTCACTCTCTTTAGTTTTAGTTCTTCTTTATTTTTGTTTTAATCACTTTTGTAATAGTTTTTTTATGTCAATTGATGCAAGTACTCTTTTATTCTTGTTCAGCCTTTTATGTTTATGATCTATGCAATTGAGTTGTAATTTTTAAAGTTACAGTTCTAGGCTTAGATCTAGGTGACAAGATCACGAGCCGTGGAGCAATTTTTTTTTTCAAGACTTATTTTCTCTAGTACTAGAAATTTCAGATTTGGTTTATTCTAGATCTGGTTTTTAGTACTGGTAGTATCTCAAATCGATCAAGTTTTCAGTTCGAGGGTTGAAGTTCAAGTAAGTAGGCTCCTTCAGTAGTCTTCTCTCCCCCCTCTCATTCCCTCTTCTGACTACCCTTTCTTTCTTAATTTAGGATTTTAATATCTGTCGTTACATTATTGCTATCCCTTTCCCCCAAGATTCATGGCTGGTGTATGTGTTGGCTTTGCCCCCTCCTAGCCATAAAACCATCATTTTATTGTTTTTATTTTAATTGCCTCCCTTTCCCTAAAGCCAAGTAGAGTAACCCTTGTAAGAGTGACTCTCTGGTCAAGGTTCATGGCTGGTGTATGTGTTGGTTTTGCCCCTCCTAGTCATAGAACCATCATTTTATTGTTTTTATTTTAATTGCCTCCCTTTCCCTAAAGCCAAATAGAGTAACCCTTGTAAGAGTGACTCTCTGGTCAAGTAGGGAAGCTCATATTATGATGCATCCCTCGGGCTAAGTAGAGAAACCTACTTGTGAGTCTCTATCTAGCTTTATCCCCTTTCTTTTGCTTTATTTTTATTTCAGCTTTTTTTTCTTTATTGTTTTTTTTTTAATTGCGTGGGTTGTTTATTTTCAGTTATTTATTTATTTAATTTTAATTGCATGGCTTGCGTCTTTAAATTCTTAGATGACGAATGGTTGGGACGTTATTTTAGATACATATGTTTAAGACGGTAGTTAGAATTAGATTACAACCATTAATAGGTCCACTTTCGCATTATTAAAAGAAAAAAAAAATAAAGTGGCTGCTCTCCCTGAAATTGACCAGTAGCTACACTGATCCGTACGCTTGCGGTTACATTTAAAATCTCAAACACTTTCCAATGGGCTAGGCTGGCCAGCCCCTCCAACGCACATAGGACAATTGACAGTATTAGAACACCTTCCAAGTGCCTTTCAGTCGTTCGATGCACGCTGGAGGTACTGGCGTACTTGAGAGGATTTCTTTCCCTCCATCAGTGTGCCTAGCCTTTTCCCCTGAAAAAAATCACTTCATCAAGAAGTGTTTCTGGGACAAAATATTACCAAATAAGCCTTTCGAGGCCTGGCCAAGCCCTTCTCCAATAACTTGGACCTTGATACAACGATTTTCTTGGTGCCCTGATGGCATTTCAAAGGAAACAAGAGGGTGAAAAGATCTCAATATGTTAATAAGGAGAGAGAACACTATCTCGTTGCGTGGCACAAGGACCAATGGAAATGTGCATCAAGGCATCCAATAGGCTAGAAAGAGATGGGGACCATAAGAAGAAGTTAATAAAATGCACGCAAGCAAAAGGCAAGGTGCTGATGTTGAGCGAAATTGAGAGTAAGAATTTGATCATTGAGGTGAAAACATAAGAATTTGATCATGGGGTTGAAACCGAGGCTCTTTGGTTGACGCAATTTCATTCACGACCCCTTGTGTATGGCATAGGAGCGCACGATTGGGTAATGTTCTTCTCTCCAACTTAATATTTGTAAGTTCTCCATCTGCTCTCTAATTCTGGGTTTTGATTGGTTCTTTACATTTTGCTTTGTTTCTCTAATTTTTTATTTATTTATTTACTTTTGGTAACATGTTTTCTCTGTTTCTTAACTGCTGCTGTGTATGCAGAAATTGTTTATGGCCGCCGTGGATCTATGCAACCCCCTGCTCATGTCTGTCCCTTCCTCCTATGTGTCTGCTGCCCGCAAGTTTATCAGAGCTGGTGGCATGCTCAACCCTTACCCTCAAGATAAATAGGATTTCTTTTTTCTGCTTTTTGTTAAGAAAATAAATAGATCCCACTCAGAGATGTTCCTTCCTTGGACCTTAACTTCCCTTCCTCCTGTGTTTGTAAACATGAAAAAGGTTTCTATAACATGGAAGAGTGGTGTGGCAAATCCTGACCCTTAGATAAGATTTTGTTAGGCAATTGGATTGAATATTGTTATTGTTGGCAACTAGAGGTGATGTGTGGGTAAAGGTTTTAAAGTGGCTCAACTGTTAATTTAGGTGAATTGATGGGTTCAACTGAATTGGGTAATTAACATGGTGATGTAAGCCCAATTAGTATATAAATTGCTTGCTGCCCATGTGGTTCTTGGTTTCAAATTACGGTTACATGTGATAATGCAAACAACAAGAATTTGACAGCCCAGCAAAAGGAAAACAGATTTTTCAATGTCATGTGTTGCCATACTATTGGTTCAGCTACTGTTAATAGAATTAAAAAGGAAAGAGGAAGTCAAGCTCTAATAGAAATCAAAGTCTCATACATGAAGAACTTGTTATCTAACTTGTACGACAGCAACTCTTGGAGGAGAAAAAGCATTGTCATAGGTGAGGACAAATCTGGATAGGACTCTTCAACGTGGAAACCATTGGTTGGTTATTTCTATTAGAATATTCAAATTATATGCTTTCAACAAGAGTCCAAGAGAACTATGTTTCTTTTTACACGTGAACAACATCTAAGAAGAGATAAAAATTAAAAGAGAAAAGGGGAGAGTCCAAGAATGTGCAGAGTTTGATTTGAAAAAGGATCGGTTGTTGCTTTCAAAAGCAATAAAAACCTGCAGAACCGTGAGACACGATACGACAATTAATTTGGAGAGGAATAACAAGAAAGGAAAANAGTTCTAGGCTTAGATCTAGGTGACAAGATCATGAGCTGTGGAACAATTTTTTTTTCAAGATTTGTTTTCTCTAGTACTAGAAATTTTAGATTTGGTTTATTCTAGATCCGGTTTTTAGTACTGGTAGTATCTCAAATCGATCAAGTTTTCAGTTCGAGGGTTGAAGTTCAAGTAAGTAGGCTCCTTCAGTAGTCTTCTCTCCCCCCTCTCATTCCCTCTTCTGACTATCATTTCTTTCTTAATTTAGGATTTTAAATTCAGTCGTTACATTATTGCTATCCCTTTCCCCCAAGGTTCATGGCTGGTGTATGTGTTGGCTTTGCCCCTCCTAGCCATAGAACCATCAATTTATTGCTTTTATTTTAATTGTCTCCCTTTCCCTAAAGCCAAGTAGAGTAACCCTTGTAAGAGTGACTCTCTGGTCAAGTAGGGAAGCTCATATTATGATGCATCACTCGGGTTAAGTAGAGAAACCTACTTGTGAGTCTCTCTCTAGCTTTCTCCCCTTTCTTTTACTTTATTTTTATTTCAACATTTTTTTTCCTTTGTTGTTTTTTTTTTTAAATTGCATGTGTTGTTTATTTTTAGTTATTTATTTATTTAATTTTAATAATGTGGCTTGCGTCTTTAAATTCTTAGATGAATAATGGTTAGGACGCTATTTTAGATACATATATTTAGGACGGTAATTAGAATTAGATCACAACCATTAATCGGTTCACTTTCGTATTATTAAAAGAAATAAAAAATAAAGTGGCTGCTCTCCCTGTGTTCGACCCGTAGCTACACTGATCCGTACGCTTGCGGTTACATTTTAAATCTCAAACATAGTGCCTGGAATTGATAAAGGTAATAAAAGTTCAAGTGTGGGGGTCCCTTGTAAGAGAAATTGTCTTTGCTCCAGATCGGTATGACCCTTACCTTTAGCCAAGGTTGGGATTTGTTTATTCTGAATTTTGGGTGTATATTCACTGTAAACACCCACGAGACACAACTCGTCCAATAGGGTAACTTAGGGGTTTAAAGGCTTGTTGCACATGCTAAGCGCAACCGTGATTCCTAGAAAAGTGAGTTAGCTTTTTTTTGTTTTTATTCTTTTTCTTTTTGTTTTGCTCGAGGACTAGCAAAGTCTAAGTGTGAGGGAATTCTGATGAGCACATTTATGTGTGAAATCTAGGGTAGTAAATCATGCATTTTACATATTTAGAATGGAGCTACCTTTGGTTTTACTCTCTTTTTGCAGGTTTTATACTTTCAATGCCTTAATGACTATTGGGCGCTATATCTCTAATTTTACACGTAAAGAGGTCCTATTTCTTTTCATGGTTGCCAAGAGGATGAAATTATGAGCAAGATGGACGTGTTCAATTAAAAGTACACATTCGTTTGGTCAACCGTACAAGTGATTATTCTTTTCGGGCAAGAAAAAGAATAATGGATCAGAACTGAACCGAGATGCAGAACCAGCCCGTCTGTAGTTGTCCCAAGGGTATAAGGAATATTTCAAATTCCAACAAGGAACAATGGACCACATCCTTAAGTGATTGAAGATTCGTTTTTGGTAACAACAACTACCTAGCGTAGTTAGTGAGTTGTGGTGTGCAAAATCTCTTCCTTATTTGGAGGTCTCAAGTTCGAACCTCTTAGCCGCTATTTTGTTGGGGTTTTTTTTAGAATATTTTCTCTCTCCTACTTATCACTCAAAGGAGGTCGGCCAAGATAGTTGTACGCAAGTTTGAAGAAGAGAGAGAAAATAAAGATAAAAAATAGGAAAGAAGAAAAAAAAGAAAAGAAAGGACAAGGGCATGGATGGAATTTTTCATTTAAAATAGAATATTATCCAAATCCAAGAAAGGAAAATTGGCTAAGGGGGGTTTTTTGTGCAAGAAGAGAGAGAAAAATAGAAAAAAGAGAAAAAATAGGAAAAAAAAAGGCTAGAAAATCATGGGAGATCTCTCCACACATTTTCTCTTCTCTCTCCTCTACCTCACCACAAAATCGTCCAAGGAGATCCACCCTTGGACGTCCTTCTCTCTCTCCTATTCCCTATAAAAGGGACCCCACAAAACTCTAAAAAATTGTCCCTCTCTTCCTCTCTAATTCATTAGTCTTCTAGAGTTTTTTTTGTTGCTCTATCTCTTTCTCTATCTCTAGTTCTAGGTTTATGCTTTAAACACTTTTGTAAGTTCTTTTATTCAATTAATGCAAGCACTTTTATTTTTGATTCAGTCTTTTATTTTTATTATTTAAGTAATTGAAGTTGTAATATTCAAGTTCTAGTTCTAGGCTTAGTTCTAGGTGACAAGAACAAGCTATGAAGCATATCTTTCAAGTTCAATTTTTTTTCTTTAGATTTGTTTTCTCTAGTACTAAAAATTTCAGATTTGGTTTATTCTATGTCTGGTTTTTAGTACTGGTAGTATCTTAAATCGATAAAGTTTTCAGTTCGAGGGTTGAAGTTCATGTAAGTAGGCTCCTTCAGTAGTCTTCTCTCCCCCCTCTCATTCCCTCTTCTGACTACCCTTTCTTTCTTAATTTAGGATTTTAATTTCAGTCGTTACATTATTGCTATCCCTTTCCCCCAAGGTTCATGGCTGGTGTATGTGTTGGCTTTACCCCTCCTAGCCATAGAACCATATTTATTATTTTATTAATTGCTTCCCTTTACCCTCAAGAAAACCAAGTAGAGTAACCCTTGTAAGAGGTGAACTCTTGTAAGAGTGACTCTCTGGTCGGTCAAGTAGGGAAGCTCATATTATGATGCATCCCTCGGGCTAAGTAGAGAAACCTACTTGTGAGTCTCTCTCTAGCTTTCTCCCCTTTCTTTTACTTTATTTTTATTTTAGCATTTTTTCCTTTATTTTTAATTACGTGGGTCATTTATTTTTAGTTATTTATTTATTTAATTTTAATTGCGTGGCTTGTGTCTTTAAATTCTTAGATGACGAATGGTTAGGATGTTATTTTAGATACATATATTTAGGATGGTAGTTAGAACTAGATCAGAATCATTAATAGGTTCACTTTCGCATTATTAAAAGAAATAAAAAAATAAAGTGGCTGCTCTCCCTGTGTTCGACCCGTAGCTACACTGATCCGTATGCTTGCGGTTACATTTTAAATCTCAAACACCAGGGTCTAGGGATTAGGGCTTATGGTTTAGGGATTATTGTTTAGTATTTAGGCTTTAGAGATTTGGGTTTAAGGTTTTGCGTTTTAGGCATTTATGGTTTACAGTTTCAGGTTTAGGTTTTGGGGTTTTTTGTTTAGGTTTTAGGAGTTTTGGATTTAGGGTATTGGGTTTAGGATTTAAGTTTTAAGGATTAGGTTTTAGGGTATAGGGCTTTAGAGTTTAGGGTTTTGGGTTAGGGATTTTGTGTTAAGGAAATTCGGTTTAGGGTTTAGGGATTAGTTTTTATGGATTAGGGTTTAGGGTTGAAGGTTTGAGGTTTATGATTTTGGGTTTAGGGTTTTGGGATTTCGATTAATCATTTAGGGTTCAGGTTTTAGGGTTTAGTGTTTGGAGTTTAGGGTTTAGGGTTTTGGGTTTTGGGTTTTGGGTTTTGGGAGTCGGGTTTAGTGTTTATGGTTTATGGTTTAGGGTTTACGGTATAGGGTTCAGGTGTAGGGTTAAGGGACTTGGATTTTGGGTTTTGGGTTTAGGGTTTAGGTTTCAGGTTTTTTGGTTTAGGATTAAAGTTTAGGTTCATGGTTCATGTTTTAGGATTAGTGTTTATGGTTTGGGGTTTAGGGTTTTGTGTCTAGGATAAGGGTTCAGGGGTTTATGGTTTAGGGTCCAGGGTTTAGGGTATAGGGATTAGGGTTTATGGGCTTAGGCTTAGGGTTTAGTGTTCCGTGTTTAGGGATTCAGGTTTATGGTTTCGGGTTTTAGGATTTTAAGGTTTTGGGTTTAGGGTTTTTGTTTGGGGTTTTGGGTTTAGGTTTTCGGAATTTGTGGTTTAGAGTTTCGGGTTTACGGTATAGAGTTTAGGATTTAGGGTTAAGGTTTTGGTGTATTGGGTTTAGGATTTAAGTTTTAAGTTTTAAGGTTTAGGTTTAAGGGTTTAGGGCTTTTGGGTTTAGGGTTTTTGGTTAGGGTTCTAGTGTTCAGGGATTTTGGTTCAGGGTTTAGGGATTAGTTTTTTCAGGATTATGGTTTGGGGTTAAAGGGTTAAGGTTTATGATTTTTGGCTTAGCATTTTTGGTTTTGGATTAATCGTTTAGGGTTCAGGTTTTAGGGTCTAGGGTTTAGGGTTTAGGGTCTAGGTTTTAGGGTTTAGGGTTTAGGGTTTAGGGTTTAGGCTTTTGGGTTTTGGATTTTGGGATTCGGGTTTTAGTGTTTAAGGGTTTTGGTTTAGGGTTTAAGGTATAGGGTTTAGAGTGCAGGGTTTAGGGTTTACAGTTTAGGGTCTAGGGTTTTTTGGTATAGGCTTTAGGCTTTAAGGTTAAGGGTTTGGTGTTTAGGGATTAAGGTTCGTGGTTTAGGATTTTAGGTTTAGGGTTTAGGGATTAGGGTTTAGGGTTTTGGGTTTTGGGTTTTGGGTTTAGGGTTTCAGGGTTTAAGGTTTGAGATTTAGGTTAGAGGTTTAGGGTTAAGGTTTTAGGGTTTAGGGTTTATTGTTTATGGTTTTGAGTTTAGTGTTTTGGGTTTTGGGTTTAGGGTTTTGGGTTTTGGCTCTTGGGTTTTGGGTTTTGGGTTTTGGGTTTTGGGTTTCGGGTGTAGGGATCGGGTTTAAGGTATAGGGTTTAGGGTTTGAGGATAAAGGGTTAAAGTTAATTGTTTCGCATTTTTGGTTTAAAGTTTATGGTTAATGGTTTAGTGTTCAGGAATTAGGGATTAGGGTTTAGTGTTTAGTGTTTAGAGTTAAGGGGTTTTGGTTTTGGGTTTAGGATTTCGTGTTCATGGATTAGGGTTTAGGGTTTTGGGTTTAAGGTTTGGGGTTTTGGGTTTGGGGATTAGGGTTTAACATTTTGGATTTGGTGTTTAGGATTTTGGGTTTAGGGTCCGTGGTTTAGGCTATAGGGTTTAGGGTTTATGGTTTAGGGTCTAGGGTTTGGGGTCTAGGGTTTAGGGTATAGGATCTAGGGTTTAGGTTTAGGGTTTAGGGTTTAGGGTTTAGGGTTTAAGGTTTAGGGATTAGGGTTTAGGGTCCAAGCTTTAGGGTATGGGGATGGTTTTGGGCATAGGGTTTAGTGTATATTGTTTAGAGATTCAAGTTTGTGGTTTGGGGTTTAGGTTTTGGGGTTTTGGGTTTAAGGTTGAGGGTTTCGAGTTTAGCGTTTGGGGTTTCGTGTTTTGGTTGGGGGTTGGGGGTTGGGGGTTGTGGGTTTAGGATTAAGGGTTTAGGGTTTGAGGCAAAGGTTTTTGGGTTTGGGTTTTAGGCTTTCACGGTTTAGGGTTTTAAGGTTTAGGTTTTTGGGTTTTGGGTTTAGGGTCTTTGGTTTGGAGTCTAGGGTTCAGGGTTTAGGGTTTAGGGTTTAGGGTTTAGGGTCTATGGTTTGGGGTCTACGGTTTAGGGTTTTGGGTTTAGGGTATAGTCTATAGGATTTAGGGTTTAGGCTTTAGGGTTTAGGGTTTAGGGTTTAGGGTTTAGGGTTTAGGGTTTAGGGTTTCTGTTTTAGGGTTTAGGTTTTAGCATTTAGGGTTTAGGGTCTAGGGTTTATGCTATTGGGTGTAGGTATTAAGGTTTAGGGTCTAGGGTTTATTATTTAGGGTTTAGGTTTAGCGCTATTGTCTCGGGATATAGGGTTTAGGGTCTAGGGTTTAGTATTTAGGGTTTTTGGTGTAGGGTTTAGGGTTTAAGGTTTAGGGTTTACGGTTTGGGGTTTTTGGTTTTGGGTTTAGACTTTAGGATTAAGTGTTTAGGGTTTCTGTTTTCAGGTTTAGGTTTTAGGATTTAGGGTTCACGGTCAAGGGCTTAGGCTGTAAGGTGTAGGTATTAAGGTTTAGGGCCTAGGGTTTATTGCTTGGGGTTTAGGGTTTAGCTCTTGTGTCTAGGTATATAGGGTTTAGGGTCTAGGGTTTAGACTTTAGGACTAAGTGTTTGTGTTTTTTTTTTTAGGGTTTAGGTTTTAGGATTTATAGTTTAAGGTCTAGGGTTTAGGCTATAGGGTGTTAGTATTATGTTTTAGGGTCTAGGGTTTGGGGTCTAGGGTTTATAGTCTAGGGTTTATGGTGTCGGATTTAAGGTTTGGGGTTTTGGGTGCAAGGTTTATGGCTAAGCGCTAGTGTCTAAGGATTAGGGTTCATGGTTGAGGCATAGGGTTTAGTGTTTAGGGATTAGGGATTAGGTATAATGGTTTTAGGCTTTTATGGTTTATGGTTTAGGTTTTGAGGTTTTTGGTTTTTGTTTTAGGAGTTTGGAATTTAGGTTTTCGGGGTTAGCGTATAGGGTTTAGGATTTAAGTTTTAAGGTTTAGGTTACCGGGTATAGGGCTTTAGGGTTTAGGGTTTTGGGTTAGGCCTTTAGGTTTTAGGGATTTGGGTTTAGGGTTTAGGGATTAGTGTCTAAGGTTTAGGGTTTATGGTTGAGGGATTGGGGTTTCGGGTTAATGCTTTAAGGTTTAGGGTTTGGAGTTTGGGGCTTCAGGGTTCAGAATTTTTGGTAAGGGCTTTAGGTTCAGTGATTAGGGTTAAGGGTTTTAAGATTAGGGATTTGGGTTTTGGGTTAAAGGTTTGAGGTTTGTGATTTTGGGTTTTGGGTTTTGCTTTAAACATTTAGGGTTCTGGTTTTAGGATTTAGGCTTTAAGGTTTTGGGTTTTGGGTTTTGGGTGTAGGGTTTAGGGTTTATGGTTTATGGTTTACGGTTTACGGTTTATGATTTGTTGTTTAGGGTGTAGGGTTTAGGGATTAGGGTTTTGGCTTTTGGCTTTTGGGTTTAGGGTTTAGGGTTTAGATTTCTTGTTTTAGGGTTTTGGGTTTAAGGTTTAGGATTTTACGATTGAGGGTTGAGGGTTTTTTGGGAATAGAGTTTAGGCTTAAAGGTTTAGGGTTTAGGGTTTAGGGTTTAGAGTATTGGGTTAAGGATTTAAGTTTGTGGGTTTAGGTTTGACGGTTTAGGGCTTTAGGGTTTAGGGTTTTTGGTAAGGGCTTTAATGCTTAATGATTAGGGTTTAGGGATTAGGGTTTAGGGTTAAAGTTTTAAGGTTATTCATTTTGGGTTTTGGGTTTTTGATTAATCTTTTAGGGTTTACCGTTTAGGGTTTAGTGTTAAGGGTTTTGGGATTTTGGTGTAGGGTTTAGTGTTTTTGGTTTATGGTTTCGGGTTTACGATTTACTGTTTAGGGTGTAGGGTTTAGGGATTAGGGTTTTGGGTTTTGGGTTTTGGTTTTAGGGTTAAGGTTTCATGTTTTAGGGTTTAGGGTTTAAGGTTTAGGTTAGTGGTTAAGGGTTAATATTTTAGTATTTAGGGTTTAGTGTGTACGGTTTTGGGTTTTGGGTTTAGGGTTTCATGTTGAGGGTTGCGGGTATAGGGTTCGGGCTTAGGGTTTTGTGTTTAGGGCTTCGGGTATAGGGATAGGGTTTAGGGTTTTGTGTTTTAGGCTTTTATGGTTTAGTGTTTGGGGTATAGGGTTTAGGGTTTGGGGTTTTGGGTTTAGGGTTGAGGGTTTAGGGTATAGGGTTATGGGTTTAGGGTATAGGGGTTAGTGTTTAGGGTTAAAGATTTAGGACTTAGGTTTTAAGGTTTACGGTTTAGGGTTTCGGTTTTGGGTTTAGGTTATGGGCTTTTGGGTTTAGGGTTGAGGGTTTTGAGTTTAGGGTTTGGGGTTTCGTGTTTAGGGTTGGGTGTTGTGGGTTCAGGATTAGAGGTCTAGGGTCTAGGGTATAGGGTTCTGAGTATAGGGTATAGGGTTTAGGGTTTAGGATTTAGGGTTTAGGGTTTAAGGTCTAGGTTTTGGGTTTGGGGTTTTAGGCTTTCATGGTTTAGGGTTTAGGGTTTAGGGTTTAGGTTTTAGGATTTTGGGTTTGGGGTCTAGTACATAGGGATATAGGGTTTAGGGTCTAGCATTTAGGGTTTAGGGTTTAGGTTTTTTGGTTTGGAGTCTAGGGTTCAGAGTTTAGGCCATAGGGTTTAGGGTTTAGGGTCTATGGTTTGGGGTCTACGGTTTAGGGTCTTGGGTTTAGGGTGTAGTGTATAGGATTTAGGGTTTAGGGTGTAGGGTTCAGTGTTTAGGGATTAAGGTTTATGATTTAGGCTTTAGGGTTTAGTGTTTAGGGTTTTGGGTGTAGGGTTTGGGGTTTGGGGTTTGGGGTTTGGGGTTTTAGGTTTTGGGTTTTGGGTTTGGGATTTTGTGTTTTGGGTTTAGACTTTATGATTAAGTGTTTAGGGTTTCTATTTTAGGGTTTAGGTTTTAGGATTTAGGGTTCAAGGTCTAGGGTTTAGGCTATAGGGTGTAGGTATTAAGGTTTAGGGTCCAGGATTTATTGTTTAGGATTTAGGGCTTAAGGTTTAAGGTCTGTTGTTTGGGGTCCGGGGTTCAAGATTTAGGCATTAGGAATTAGGGTTTAGGGTTTAGGGTTTAGGCTCTATGGCTTGGGGTCTACAATTTAGGGTTTGGGGCTTCGGGTATAATGTATAGGATTTAGGGTTTACGGCTTAGGATGCAGGGTTTTAGGGATTAGGGTGTAAGGTTTAGTTTTCAAGGATGAAGGACTACGGTTTAGGTTTTAGGATTTAGTGTTTAGGGTTTAGGATTTTGGGCATAGGGTTTGGGGTATAGGGTTTAGGATTTAGGTTTTGGGTCTTGGGTTTAGGCTTTAGGATTAAGTGTTTAGGGTTTATGTTTTAGGGTTTAGGTTTTAAGATTTTGGGTTTAGTGTCGAGGGTTTAGGCTGTAGGCTGTAGGTTTTAAGGTTTAGGATCTAGGGTTTGGGGTATAGGAATTAGGGTTTAGGCTTCGGGTTTAGGGTCTTTGGTTCAGGGTTTAGGGTGCAAGGTTTAGGGTATAGGGATTAGGGTCTATGGTTTAGGGATTAGTGTCTAGTGTTTATGGTATAGGTTTAAGGTTTAGGCTTAAGCTTTTGGGGTTTTGGGTTTTGGTTTTAGGATTTTACGATTGAGGGTTGAGGGTTTTTTGGGAATAGAGTTTAGGCTTAAAGGTTTAGGGTTTAGGGTATTGGGTTAAGGATTTAAGTTTCAAGGTTTAGGTTTGGCGGTTTAGGGCTTTAGGGTTTAGGGTTTTTGGTAAGGGCTTTAATGCTTAATGATTAGGGTTTAGGGATTAGGGTTTAGGGTTAAAGGTTTAAGGTTTGTCATTTTGGGTTTTGGGTTTTGGATTAATCTTTTAGGGTTTACCGTTTAGGGTTTAGTGTTAAGGGTTTTGGGTTTTTGGTGTAGGGTTTAGTGTTTATGGTTTATGGTGTTGGGTTTACGATTTACTATTTATGGTGTAGGGTTTAGGGATTAGGGTTTTGGGTTATGGGTTATGGGTTTTGGGTTTAGGGTTAAGGTTTCATGGTTTAGGGTTTAGGGTTTAAGGTTTAGGTTAGTGGTCCAGGGTTAATCTTTTAGTTATTTGGGTTTAGTGTGTATGATTTTGGGTTTTGGGTTTTGGGTTTTGGGTTTTGGGTTTAGGGTTTCGTGTTTAGGGTTTCAGGTATAGGGATCGGGTTTAGGGTTTTGAGTTTAGCGCTTCGGGTATAGGGATAGGGTTTAGGGTTTTGATTTTAGGCTTTTATGGTTTGGTGTTTGGGGTATGGGGTTTCGGGTTTGGGGTTTTTGGTTTAGGGTTGAGGGTTTAGGGTGTAGGGTTTTGGGTTTAGGGTATAGGGGTTAGTGATTAGGGTTGAAGGTTTAGAACTTAGGTTTTAAGGTTTAAAGTTTAGGGTTTAGGGTTTGGGGTTTTGGTTTGGGGTTTAGGTTATGGGGTTTTGGGTTTAAGGTTGAGGGTTTCGAGTTTAGCGTTTGGTGTTTCGTGTTTTGGTTGGAGGTTGGGGGTTGGGGGTTGTGGGTTTAGGATTAAGGGTGTAGGGTTTGAGGCAAAGGTTTTTGGGTTTGGGTTTTAGGCTTTCACGGTTTAGGGTTCTAAGGTTTAGGTTTTGGGGTTTTGGGTTTAGGGTCTTTGGTTTGGAGTCTAGGGTTCAGGGTTTAGGGTTTAGGGTTTAGGGTTTAGGGTTTAGGGTTTAGGGCTTAGGGTCTATGGTTTGGGGTCTATGGTTTAGGGTTTTGGATTTAGGGTATAGTCTATAGGATTTAGGGTTTAGGGTTTAGGGTTTATGGTTTATGTTTTAGGGTTTAGGTTTTAGGATTTAGGGTTTAGGGTCTAGGGTTTATGCTACAGGGAGTAGGTATTAAGGTTTAGGGTCTAGGGTTTATTATTTAGGGTTTAGGTTTAGCGCTATTGTCTAGCGATATAGGATTTTGGGTCTAGGGTTTAGTATTTAGGGTTTTGGGTGTAGGGTTTAGGGTTTAGGGTTTAGGGTTTACGGTTTGGGGTTTTGGGTTTTGGGTTTAGACTTTAGGATTAAGTGTTTAGGGTTTCTGTTTTTAGGTTTAGGTTTTAGGATTTAGGGTTCGTGGTCAAGGGCTTAGGCTATAAGGTGTAGGTATTAAGGTTTAGGGCCTAGGGTTTATTGCTTGGGGTTTAGGGTTTAGCTCTTGTGTCTAGGTATATAGGGTTTAGGGTCTAGGGTTTAGACTTTAGGACTAAGTGTTTGGGTTTTATTTTTTAGGGTTTAGGTTTTAGGATTTATAGTTTAAGGTCTAGGGTTTAGGCTATAGGGTGTTAGTATTATGGTTTAGGGTCTAGGGTTTGGGGTCTAGGGTTTATAGTCTAGGGTTTATGGTGTCGGATTTAAGGTTTGGGGTTTAGGGTGCAAGGTTTATGGCTAAGCGCTAGTGTCTAAGGATTAGGGTTCATGGTTGAGGCATAGGGTTTAGTGTTTAGGGATTAGGGATTAGGTTTAATGGTTTTAATGGTTTTAGGCTTTTATGGTTTATGGTTTAGGTTTTGAGGTTTTTGGTTTTGGTTTTAGGAGTTTGGAATTTAGGTTTTCGGGGTTAGCATATAGGGTTTAGGATTTAAGTTTTAAAGTTTAGGTTATCGGGTATAGGGCTTTAGGGTTTAGGATTTTGGGTTAGGCCTTTAGGGTTTAGGGATTTGGGTTTAGGGTTTAGGGATTAGTGTCTAAGGATTAGGGTTTATGGTTTATGGTTTATGGTTGAGGGATTGGGGTTTCGGGTTAATGCTTTAAGGTTTAGGGTTTGGAGTTTAGGGCTTTAGGATTCAGAATTTTTGGTAAGGGCTTTAGGTTTAGTGATTAGGGTTAAGGGTTTTAAGATTAGGGATTTGGGATTTGGGTTTTGGGTTAAAGGTTTGAGGTTTGTGATTTTGGGTTTTGGGTTTTGCTTTAAACATTTAGGGTTCTGGTTTTAGGATTTAGGCTTTAAGGTTTTGGGTTTTGGGTTTTGGGTTTTGGGTTTTGGGTTTTCGGTGTGGGGTTTAGGGTTTATGGTTTAAGGTTTACGGTTTACGGTTTATGATTTCTTGTTTAGGGTGTAGGGTTTAGGGATTAGGGTTTTGGGTTTTGGCTTTTGGGTTTAGGGTTTAGGGTTTAGGGTTTAGGTTTCTTGTTTTAGGGTTTTGGGTTTAAGGTTTAGGATTTTACGATTGAGGGTTGAGGGTTTTTTGGGAATAGAGTTTAGGCTTAAAGGTTTAGGGTTTAGGGTTTAGGGTATTGGGTTAAGGATTTAAGTTTCTGGGTTTAGGTTTGACATTTTAGGGCTTTAGGGTTTAGGGTTTTTGGTAAGGGCTTTAATGCTTAATGATTAGGGTTTAGGGATTAGGGTTTAGGGTTAAAGTTTTAAGGTTTGTCATTTTGGATTTTGGGTTTTTGATTAATCTTTTAGGGTTTACCGTTTAGGGTTTAGTGTTAAGGGTTTTGGGTTTTTGGTGTAGGGTTTAGTGTTTATGGTTTATGGTTTTGGGTTTACGATTTACTGTTTAGGGTGTAGGGTTTAGGGATTAGGGTTTTGGGTTATGGGTTTTGGGTTTTGGGCTTTGGGTTTAGGGTTAAGGTTTCATGTTTTAGGGTTTAGGGTTTAAGGTTTAGGTTAGTGGTTCAGGGTTAATATTTTAGTATTTAGGGTTTAGTGTGTACGGTTTTGGGTTTTGGGTTTAGGGTTTCATGTTGAGGGTTGCGGGTATAGGGATCGGGCTTAGGGTTTTGTGTTTAGGGCTTCGGGTTAGGGATAGGGTTTAGGGTTTTGTGTTTTAGGTTTTCGTGGTTTAGTGTTCGGGGTATAGGGTTTAGGGTTTGGGGTTTTGGGTTTAGGGTTGAGGGTTTACGGTATAGGGTTATGGGTTTAGGGTATAGGGGTTAGTGTTTATGGTTTATGGTTTTGGGTTTACGATTTACTGTTTAGGGTGTAGGGTTTAGGGATTAGGGTTTTGGGTTATGGGTTTTGGGTTTTGGGTTTAGGGTTAAGGTTTAGGTTAGTAGTTCAGGGTTAATATTTTAGTATTTAGGGTTTAGTGTGTACGGTTTTGGGTTTTGGGTTTTGGGTTTTGGGTTTAGGGTTTCATGTTCAGGGTTGCGGGTATAGGGATCGGGCTTAGGGTTTTGTGTTTAGGGCTTCGGGTATAGGGATAGGGTTTAGGGTTTTGTGTTTTAGGCTTTTATGGTTTAGTGTTCGGGGTATAGGGTTTAGGGTTTGGGGTTTTGGGTTTAGGGTTGAGGGTTTAGGGTATAGGGTTATGGGTTTAGGGTATAGGGGTTAGTGTTTAGGGTTTAAGATTTAGGACTTAGGTTTTAAGGTTTAAGGTTTAGGGTTTAGGGTTTCGGGTTTCGGTTTAGGGTTTAGGTTATGGGCTTTTGGGTTTAGGGTTGAGGATTTAGGGTATAGGATTTGGGGTTTCGTGTTTAGGGTTGGGTGTTGTGGGTTTAGGATTAGAGGTCTAGGGTCTAGGGTATTGGGTTATGAGTATAGGGTATAGGGTTTAGGTTTTAGGATTTTGGGTTTAGGGTCTAGTACATAGGGATATAGGGTTTAGGGTCTAGCGTTTAGGGCTTAGGGTTTAGGTTTTTTGGTTTGGAGTCTAGAGTTCAGGGTTTAGGCCATAGGGTTTAGGGTTTAGGGTTTAGGGTTTAGGGTTTAGGGTCTATGGTTTGGGGTCTACGGTTCAGGTTTTTGGGTTTAGGGTGTAGTGTATAGGATTTAGCGTTTAGGGTGTAGGGTTCAGTGTTTAGGGATTAAGGTTTATGATTTAGACTTTAGGGTTTAGTGTTTAGGGTTTTGGGTGTAGGGTTAGGGGTTTGGGGTTTTGGGTTTTGGGTTTGGGATTTTGTGTTTTGGGTTTAGACTTTATGATTAAGTGTTTAGGGTTTCTATTTTAGGGTTTAGGTTTTAGGATTTAGGGTTCAAGGACTAGGGTTTAGGCTATAGGGTGTAGGTATTAAGGTTTAGGGTCCAGGGTTTATTGTTTAGGATTTAGGGCTTAAGGTTTAAGGTCTGTGGTTTGGGGTCCGGGGTTCAAGATTTAGGCCTTAGGAATTAGGGTTTAGGGTTTAGGGTTTAGGATCTATGGCTTGGGGTCTACAATTTAGGGTTTGGGGTTTCAGGTATAATGTATAGGATTTAGGGTTTACGGCTTAGGATGCATGGTTTTAGGGTTTAGGGTGTAAGGTTTAGGGCCCAAGGATTAAGGACTACGGTTTAGGTTTTAGGATTTAGTGTTTAGGGTTTAGGATTTTGGGTGTAGGGTTTGGGGTATAGGGTTTAGGATTTAGGTTTTGGGTATTGGGTTTATGCTTTAGGATTAAGTGTTTGGGGTTTATGTTTTAGGGTTTAGGTTTTAAGATTTAGGGTTTTGTGTCGAGGATTTAGGCTATAGGCTGTAGGTTTTAAGGTTTATGATCTAGGGTTTGGGGTATAGGGTTTATTGTTTAGGGTTTATGGTTTGGGATTTAGGGTTTAGGGTTTAGCGTGTAGGGTTTAGGGTTTAGCGCTAGGGTCTAGGGATTAGGGTTCATGGTTGAGGGCATAGGGTTTTGTGCTTAGGGTTTAGGGATTAGGGATTAGGGTTTATAGTTTTAGGCTTTTATTGTTTAGGGTTTAGAGTTTTGGTTTTAGGGTTTGTGGTTTAGGTTTTTGGAGTTTGCGATTTAGGGTTTCTGGTTTAGTGTATAGGGTTTTGGATTTAAGTTTTAAAGTTTATGTTTTAGGGTGTAGGGCTTTTGGGTTTAGGGTTTTGGTTTAGCGCTTTAGGGTTTAGGGATTTGGGTTTAGGTTTTAGGGATGAGGGTTTAGTGTTTTGGGTTTATGGTTCAGGGATTGGGGTTTAGGGTTAAAGCATTAAGGTCTAGGGTTTGGGGTTTTGGGTTTTGGGTTAATGGTTTAGGGTACAGGTTTTAGGGATTGGGGTTTTGGGTTTATTGTTAAGGGTTAAGGGTTTTGGGTTTTGGGTTTTGGGTTTAGGGTTTAGTGTTTATGTTTTAGGATTTAAGGTTTAAGCTTTAGGGTCTAGGTTTTAGGGTTTAGGGTTTTGGATTTTGGATATAGGCTTTAGGCTTTATGGTTTAGGGTTTACAGTTTAGGGTTTAAGGTTTAGGATTTAGGATTTTAAGTTTAGGGTTTAGGGATTTTGCTATAGGTTTTAGGTTTTAGGTTTTAGGGTTTAGGGTTTAAGGTCTTGGTTAAAGGTTAGGGTTCATGTTTGAGGGTTTAGGGTTAACTGTTTATAGTTTAGGGTTTAGGGTTTAGGGTTTCTGGTTTTGCGTCTTTTGGTTTAGGGTTGGGTGTTTTGGGTTTCAGGTGTAGGGATCGGGTTTAGGGTTTAGGTTTTTGGGTCTAGGGTAAGAGGTTTAAAGTTTAGGGTTTTACGTTTTTGGATTAAAGTTTTGGATTAATGGTTTAGGGTTTAGGATTTAGGAATTTGGTTTAGTGTTTAGTTTTTAAGGTTAACGGTATTGGGTTTTGGTTTTAGGGCTTAGTGTATATGGATGAGGGTTTAAGGTTTAGGGTTTAGGGTTTAGGGTTTATGGTTTATGGTTTACGGTTTACGGTTTATGATTTGTTGTTTCGGGTGTAGGGTTTAGGGATTAGGGTTTTGGCTTTTGGCTTTTGATTAGGGTTTAGGGTTTAGGTTTCTTGTTTGAGGGTTTAGGGTTTAAGGTTTAGGATTTTATGATTGAGGGTTGAGAGTTTTTTGGCAATAGAGTTTAGGCTTAAAGGTTTAGGGTTTAGGGTTTAGGGTATTGGGTTAAGGATTTAAGTTTCTAGGATTAGGTTTGATGGTTTAGGGCTTTAGGGTTTAGGGTTTTTGGTAAGGGCTTTAATGCTTAATGATTAGGGTTTAGGGATTAGGGTTTAGGGTTAAAGTTTTAAGGTTTGTCATTTTGGGTTTTGGGTTTTTGATTAATCTTTTAGGGTTTACGGTTTAGGGTTTAGGGTTTAGGGTTAAGGGTTTTGGGTTTTTGGTGTAGGGTTTAGTGTTTATGGTTTATGGTTTTGGGTTTACGATTTACTGTTTAGGGTTTAGGGTTTAGGGATTAGGGTTTTGGTTTATGGGTTTTGGGTTTTGGGTTTAGGGTTAAGGTTTCATGTTTTAGGGTTTAGGGTTTAAGGTTTAGGTTAGTGGTTCAGGGTTAATATTTTAGTATTTAGGGTTTAGTGTGTATGGTTTTGGGTTTTGGGTTTTGGGTTTTGGGTTTAGGGTTTCATGTTGAGGGTTGCGGGTAAAGGGATCGGGCTTAGGGTTTTATGTTTAGGGCTTCGAGTATAGGGATAGGGTTTAGGGTTTTGTGTTTTAGGCTTTTATGGTTTAGTGTTTGGGGTATAGGGTTTAGGATTTGGGGTTTTGGGTTTAGGGTTTAGGGTTTAGGGTATAGGGTTATTGGTTTAGGGTATAGGGGTTAGTGTTTAGGGTTTAAGATTTAGGACTTAGGTTTTAAGGTTTAAGGTTTAGGGTTTAGGGTTTGGGGTTTCGGTTTGGGGTTTAGGTTATGGGCTTTTGGGTTTAGGGTTGAGGGTTTTTAGTGTAGGGTTTGGGGTTTTGTGTTTAGGGTTGGGAGTTGTGGGTTCAGGATTAGAGGTTTAGGGTCTAGGGTGTAGGGTTCTGAGTATAAGGTATAGGGTTTAGGGTTTAGGATTTAGGGTTTAGGGTTTAAGGTATAGGTTTTGGGTTTGGGGTTTTAGGCTTTCATGGTTTAGGGTTTAGGGTTTAGGTTTTAGGATTTTGGGTTTAGGGTCTAGTACATAGGGATATAGGGTTTAGGGTCGAGCGTTTAGGGTTTAGGGTTTAGGTTTTTTGGTTTTGAGTCTAGGTTTCAGGGTTTAGGCCATAGGGTTTAGGGTTTAGGGTTTAGGGTTTAGGGTCTATGGTTTGGGGTCTACGGTTTTGGGTTTTGGGTTTAGGGTGTAGTGTATAGGATTTAGGGTTTAGGGTGTAGGGTTCAGTGTTTAGGGATTAAGGTTTATGATTTAGGCTTTAGGGTTTAGTGTTTAGGGTTTTGGGTGTAGGGTTTGAGGTTTGGGGTTTTGGGTTTAGGGTTTGGGATTTTGTGTTTTGGGTTTAGACTTTATGATTAAGTGTTTAGGGTTTCTATTTTAGGGTTTAGGTTTTAGGATTTAGGGTTCAGGGTCTAACGTTTAGGCTATAGGGTGTAGGTATTAAGCTTTAGGGTCCAGGGTTTATTGTTTAGGATTTAGGGCTTAAGGTTTAAGGTCTGTGGTTTGGGGTCCGGGGTTCAAGATTTAGGCCTTAGGAATTAGGGTTTAGGGTTTAGGGTTTAGGCTCTATGGTTTGGGGTCTAGAATTTAGGGTTTGGGGTTTTGGGTATAATGTATAGGATTTAGGGTTTACGGCTTAGGATGCAAGGTTTTAGGGTTTAGGGTTCAAGGATTAAGGACTACGGTTTAGGTTTTAGGATTTAGTGTTTAGGGTTTAGGATTTTGGGTGTAGGGTTTGGGGTATAGGGTTTAGGATTTAGGTTTTGGGTATTGGGTTTATGCTTTAGGATTAAGTGTTTGGGGTTTATGTTTTAGGGTTTAGGTTTTAAGATTTAGGGTTTAGTGCCGAGGGTTTAGGCTATAGGCCGTAGGTTTTAAGGTTTAGGATCTAGGGTTTGGGGTATAGGGTTTATTGTTTAGGGTTTATGGTTTGGGATTTACGGTTTAGGGTTTAGGGTTTAGGGTGTATTGTTTAGGGTTTAGCGCTAGGGTCTAGGGATTAGGGTTCATGGTTGAGGGCATAGGGTTTTGTGCTTAGGGTTTAGGGATTAGGGATTAGGGTTTATAGTTTTAGGCTTTTATGGTTTAGGGTTTAGAGTTTTGGTTTTAGGGTTTGTGGTTTAGGTTTTTGGAGTTTGCGATTTAGGGTTTCTGGTTTAGTGTATAGGGTTTTGGATTTAAGTTTTAAGGTTTAGGTTTTAGGGTGTAGGGCTTTTGGGTTTAGGGTTTTGGTTTGGGGCTTTAGGGTTTAGGGATTTGGGTTTAGGTTTTAGGGATGAGGGTTTAGTGTTTTGGGTTTATGGTTCAGGGATTGGGGTTTAGGGTTAAAGCATTAAGGTCTAGGGTTTGGGGTTTTGGGTTTTGGGTTAATGGTTTAGGGTACAAGTTTTAGGGATTAGGGTTTTGGGTTTAGTGTTAAGGGTTAAGGGTTTTGGGTTTTGGGTTTTGGGTTTTGGGTTTAGGGTTTAGTGTTTATGTTTTAGGATTTAAGGTTTAAGCTTTAGGGTCTAGGTTTTAGGGTTTAAGGTTTTGGATTTTGGATATAGGCTTTAGGCTTTATGGTTTAGGGTTTACCGTTTAGGGTTTAAGGTTTAGAATTTAGGATTTTAAGTTTAGGGTTTAGGGTTTTTGATATAGGTTTTAGGTTTTAGGTTTTAGGGTTTAGGGTTTAAGGTCTAGCTTAAAGGTTTAGGGTTCATGTTTGAGGGTTTAGGGTTTAGGGTTTCTGGTTTTGCGTTTTTGGTTTAGGGTTGGGTGTTTTGGGTTTCAGGTGTAGGGATCGGGTTTAGGGTTTAGGTTTTTGGGTCTAGGGTTAGAGGTTTAAATTTTAGGCTTTTGCATTTTTGGATTAAAGTTTTGGGTTAATGGTTTAGGGTTTAGGATTTAGGAATTTGGTTTAGTGTTTTGTTTTTAAGGTTAACGGTATTGGGTTTTGGTTTTAGGGCTTAGTGTCTATGGATGAGGGTTTAAGGTTTAGGGTTTAGGGTTTAGGGTTTAGGGTTTAGGATTTAGGGTTTGAGGTTTAGGTTTTACTTTTTAGGGTTTAAGGTTTAGGGTTTAGGGTTTTTATTTTTACGTTTTGGGTTTTGGAATTAGGGTTTTGGGTTTTGAGTTTAGGGTTTAGGTTTGTGGTTCTAGGTTTTCGTGTTTAGGGCTGATGGTTAAGGTTAATGGTTTAGGGTTTAGGGTTTAGTTTTTATGGTTTATGGTTTAGGTTTTAGGGTCTAGGGTTTAGGGTTTAGGGTTTTTGATTGATGGTATTGGCTTTAGGCTTTAAGGTCTAGGGTTTAGTGTTCATGGTTTAAGGTTTAGGGTTTAGTATTTTTGGTTTAGGGTTTAGGGTTTAGTGATTAGGGTTTAGGTTTTTTGGTTTAGGGTAGGTTTTAGGGTTTAGGGTTTCAGATTTAGGGTTCAGCTTTTAGGGTTTAGGGTTTAGTGTTTATGGTTTATGGTTTTGGGTTTAGGGTTTAGTGTTTTGGGTTTCGGGTGTATAGATTGGGTTTGGGGTTTAGGGTTTTGGGTTACAGGTTTAAAACTTAGGGTTTTGCCTTTTTGGTTTAAAATTTGGGGATAATGGTTTAGGGTTCATGATTTAGGGATTAGGGCTTAGTGTTTAGTATTTAAGGTTAAGGGTTTTTCGTTTTGGGTTTAGGGTTTTGGGTTTAAGGTTTGGGGTTTTGGGTTTAAGTTTTGGGGTTTTGGGTTTGGGGTTTAGGTTTTGGGTTTAGGGTTTAGGGTTTTGGGTTTGGGGTTTAGGGTTTGGAGTTTTGGATTTAGTGTTTGGGGTCTAGGGTTTAGGCTACAGGGTTTAGGGTTTAAGGTTTAGAGCCTAGAGTTTGGGGTTTAGGGTAATAGGGTTTAGCGTTGAGGGTATAGGATTTATGGTTTAGGGTTTAGGGTTTAGGGTTGAGGGTTTAGGGTTTTGGGTCCAGGGTTTAGGGTATAGGGTTTTGGGTTTTGGGTTTTGGGTTTTGGGTTTAGGGTTGAGGGTTTAGGGTATAGGGTTTAAGGTTTAGTGAATTGGGGTTAGGGATTGGGGTCTAAGGTTTAGGAATTACGTTTCAGGGTTTATGGTTTAGGAATTAGGGTTTGGGGTCTAGGGTTTAGGCTTCAAGGCTTAGGGTTTAGGGTTTGGCATTTGGGTTTGGGGTATAGGCTTTGGGGCTTTGGGTTTAGGGCTGAGGGTTTGTGAGTTTAGGGTTAGGGGTTGTGGGTTCTGGATTTAAGGTTTTCAGTTTAGGGTATAAGGTTTTCGGTTTAGGGTATAGGGTTTAGGTTTAGGATTTAGGGTTTAGGGTTTAATGTCTAGGGTTTTGGGTTTTGGGTTTTGGGTTTGGGATTTTAGGCTTTTATGGTTTAGGATTTAGGGTTTTGGTTTTGGTGTTTTGGCTTTAGGGTCTAGGACATAGGGATTTATGGTTTAGGGTCTAGAGTTAAGGGTTTGGGGTTTAGGTCTTATGGTCTATGTTTTTGGACTAGGTTTTAGGGTTTAGGGTTTAGTGTTTAGGGTTTGGGGTTTAGGGTTTAGGCCATTAAGTTTAGGGCTTACAGGTTTGGGTCTATGGTTTGGGGTTTACGGTTTACAGTTTTGGGTTTTGGGTTTAGGCTTTAGCGTATAGAATTTAGTGTTTAAGGTTTAGGATGCAAGGTTTAGGGTTTAGGGTTTAGGGTTTAGGGTTTGGGGTGGAGGGCTTAGTTTTAGGGATTAAGGTTTATGGCTTGGGGTTTAAGGTTTAGATTTTAGGGTTTTGGGTTTTGGGTGTAGGGTTTTGGGTTTGGGATTTTGGGTTTGGGATTTAGGCTTTAGGATTAAGTGTTCGTGGTTTATTTTTTAGGGTTTACGTTTTAGCATTTAGGGTTTTGGGTCCCGGTTTTAGGCAGTAGAGTTTAGGGTTTAAGGGTTAGAGTCCAGCGTTTGGGGTCTAGGGTTTGGGGTTTAGGGTTTATGGTGTATGATTTAGGGTTTAGCGTTTAGGGTATTGGGCTAGGGTCCTTGGATTAGGGTTTATGGTTTCGGGCTTAGGGTTTCGTGTTTAGGGTTTAGGGATTAGGGTTTATGGTTTTGGGTTTTAGGCCATTATGGTTTAGGGTTTAGGTTTTGGGGTTTTTGGTTTATGTTTTAGGATTTAGGGATTTTGGGTTTCTGGTTTAGGGTATAGGGTTTAGGATTTAAGTTTTAAGGTTTTGGTTTTAGGGTATAAGGCTTTTGGGTTTATGGTTTTGGGTTCGGGCTTTAGGGTTTAGGGATTAGTGTTTAGGGTTTAGGGATTTGGGATTAGGGTTAAAGGTTTAAGGTTTTGGGTTTTGGGATTTGGGTTTTTGGTTAATGGTTTAATGGTTTAGGGTACAGGTTTTAGGGATTAGGGCTTAGGATTTAGTGTTAAGGGTCTAGGATTTTGGGTTTTTGGTTAGGGGTTTAGGGTTTATTGTTTAAGGTCTAGGGTTTAGAGTTTTGGGTTTTGTGTCTAGGGTTTAGGGTTTAGTACTTTGGGTATAGACTTTAGGCTTTATTGTTTAAGGTTTAGTGTTTAGGGTTTAAGGTTTAGTGTGTAAGATTTTAGGTTTAGGTTTTAGGGATTAGAGTTTAGGGTTTTGGGTTTAGGGTTTTGGTTTTAGGTTTTGAGGTTTATGGTTTGAGATTTAGGTTAAAGGTTTACGGTTCAGGTTTTAGGGTCTAGGGTTTTGTGTTTATTGTTTAGGATTTAGGGTTTTGGGTTTAGGGTTTAGGGTTTTGGGCTAAAGGTTTAAAGTATAGGGTTGTATGTTCTTGATTAATGTTTAGGATCTATGGTTTAGGATTTGGGATTTTGGGATTAGGGTTTCGTGTTTAGTGTCTAAGATTAAGGGTTTAGGTTTATTGTTAAAGGTTTAGTGTTTATGGCATTGGGTTTAGGGTTAAGGCTTTTGGGTTTTATATTTTGGTTTAGGGAGTAGGGTTTACGATTTTGGGTTAAGGGTTTAGGTATTAGGATTTAGCGTTTAAGGCTTATGGTTTAGGTTAATGGTTTTAGGGTTCAGGGTTTAGTGTTTATGTTTTAGGGTTTTGGGTTTTGGGTTTTTGGGTATTTAGGGTCCAGGGTTTATGGTTTAGGGTTTAGGATTTAGGTTATACGCTTTAGGCTTTAAGGTTAAGGGTTTTGTGTTTAGGGTTTAAGGTTTAGGGTTTATGATTTTAGATTTAGGGTTTAGGGAATAGGGTTTTGGCTTTTGGGTTTAGGGTTTCAGGGTTTAAGGTTTGAGGTTTGGGTTAAAGGTTTAGGGTTCAGGTTTTAGGGTTGAGGGTATAGTGTTTATGGTTTAGGGTTTAGGGTTTTGGGTCTCGGCTGTAGTGATCGGGTTTAGGGTTTACGGTTAAAGGTGTAAAGTTTTGGGTTTTGCTTTTTTGGTTTAATGTTTAGGGTTAGTGGTTTAGGGTTCAGGAGTTAGGGATTAGGGTTTAATGTTTATTGTTTAGGGTTAAAGGTTTTTGGTTTAGGGTTTAGCGTTTAGTGTTTATGGATTAGAGTTTTGGGTTTTGGGTTTAGGGTTTGGGGTTTTGCGTTTGGAGTTTAGAGTTTAGGATTTAGGATTTGGTGTTTAGTATTTAGGGTTGAGGGTACCGGGTTTAAGCTATAGGGTTTAGGGTTTATGGTTTTGGGTCTAGGATTTGGTTTAGGTTTTGGGGTTTTGGGTTTAGGGTATTGGATCTAGGGTTTAGGGTTTGGGGTTTAGGATTTACGGTGTAGGGTTTAGGTTTAGGTTCCAGGGTTTACGGTATAGGGATTATGGTCTATGGTTTAGGGCTTAGGGTTTAGTGTTTAGGGTTTAGGATTTAGGTTTTGGGTTTAGGTTTCAGGATTTTACGATTTTGGGTTTCAGGTTTAGGGGATAGAGCTTAGGATTAACGGTTTAGGGTTTAGGGTATTGGGTTAAGGATTTAAGTTTTAAGGTTTATGTTTTAGGGCTTAGGGTTTTCGGGTTTAAGGTTAAGGGTTTTTGGTTTTGGGTTTAGGGTCTAGTGTTTATGGATTAGGGTTTAGGGTTTTGGGTTTAAGGTTTGGGGTTTTGGGTTTGGGGTTTAGGGTTAAAGGTTTAAACCTTAGGGTTTTGTGCTTTTGGTTTAAAAATTAAGGATAATGGTTTAGGGTTCAGGATTTAGGGATTAGGGCTTCGTGTTTAGTGTTTAGGGTTAAGGGTTTTTGGTTTTGGGTTTAGGGTTTAGTGTTTATGGATTAGGGTTTTGGGTTTGGGGTTTAGGACTTAGTGTTTAGGGTCCAGGGTTTACGCTATTGGACTTAGGGTTTAAGGTTTAGGGCCTAGGGCTTGGGGTCTAGGTTAATATGGTTTAGGGTTTAGGGTATAGGATTTATGGTTTAGGGTTTAGGGTTTAGGATTTAGGGTTGGGGCCCAGGGTTTAGCGTATTGGGTTTTAGGTTTAGGGTTTAGGGTATAGGGGTTAGGGATTAGGGTCTAAGGTTTAGGACTTAGGTATTAGGGTTTATGGTTTTGGATTTAGGGTTTGGGGTCTAGGGTTGAGGCTTTAAGGCTAAGGGTTTAGGGTTTGGCGTTTGGGTTCGGGGTATAGGCTTTGGGGTTTTGGGTTTTGGGTTTTGGGTTTTGGGTTTTGGGTTTAGGGTTGAGGGTTTAGTGTTTAGGGTTGAGGGTTTTGGGTTTAGGGTTGGGGGTTCTGGGTTCCGGATTTAGGGTTTTGGGTTTAGGGTATTGGCTTCTGGGTTTAGGGTATAGGGTTTAGGGTTTAGGATTTAGTGTTTTGGGTTTATTGTCTAGGGTTTTGGGTTAGGGGTGTTAGGCTTTCACGGTTTAGTGTTTAGGGTTTTGGTTTTGGTGTTTTGGCTTTAGGGTCTAGGACAAAGGGATTTATGGTTTAGGGTTTAGAGTTTAGGGTTTAGGGTTTAGGTTTTATTGTCTATGTTTTTGGACTGGGGTTTAGGGTTTAGTGTTTAGGCCATTGATTTTAGGGCTTATGGGTTAGGGTCGATGGTTTGGGGTCTACGGTTTAGGGTATAGGATTTAGGGTTTAAGGTTTAGGATGCAGGGTTTAGGGTTTAGGGTTTAGGGTTTAGGGTGTAGGGTTTAATGTTTAGGGATTAAGGTTTATGGCTTAGGGTTTAGGGTTTAGTATTTAGGGTTTGGGTTTTGGGTGTAGGGTATAGGGTTTATCGGTTTTGGGTGTAGGGTATAGGGTTTAGGGTTTTCGGTTTGGGGTTTAAGCTTTGGGATTAAGTATTTGTTGTTTATGATTTAGGGTTTACGTTTTAGCATTTAGGGTTTTGGGTCCCGGTTTTAGCCTATCGGGTTTAGGTTTAAAGTTTTTGAGTCCAACATTTGGGGTCTAGGGTTTAGGGTTTAGGGTTTAGGGTTTAGGGCTAGGGTCCAGGGATTAGGGTTTATGGTTTAGCACTTAGGGTTTATTGTTTTGTGTTTTAGGAAATTATGGTTTAAGGTTTAGGGTTTAGGGTTTAGGGTTTAGTGTTTAGGTTTTGGGATTTTTGGTTAGGTTTAGGGTTTCTGGTTTAGGGTATGGGTTTAGGATTTAAGATTTAAGGTTTAGGTTTTAGGGTATATGGCTTTTGGGTTTAAGGTTTTGTGTTCAGGCTTCAGGGTTTAGGGTTTGGGGATTAGGGATTAGGGATTAGGGATTAGGGATTAGGGTTAAAGGTTTAAGATTGAAGGTTTTGGATTTTGGGTTTTGGGTTAGTGGTTTAGGGTACAGGTTTTAGGGATTAGGGTTTAGGATTTAGTGTTAAGGGTCTGGGGTTTTGGGTTTTGGGTTTTGGGTTTTGGGTTTTGGGCTTGGGGTTTAGGGTTTAGTGTTTATCGTTTAGGGGTTAGGGTTTTAGGTTTTGGGTTTTGGGTTTTTGGTCTAGGGTTTAGGTTTTAGGGTTTAGGGTCTAGGGTACAGGCTTTAAGCTTTAAGGTTTAGGGTTTAGTATTTTAGGTTTAGGTTTTAGGGCTTACAGTTTAGGGTTTTGGGTTTAGGGCTTGGGTTTTAGGTTTTGGGGTTTAGGTTTTGGCTTTTAGGGTTTTGGGTTTTGGGTTTTGGGTTGGGGGTTTAGTGTTTTCGATTTCGGGTGTAGTGATCGTGCTTAGGGATTAGGGTTTAAGGTTTAAAGTTTAGGGTTTTGTATTTTTAGTTAAAGTTTAGGGTCAATGGTGTAGGGCTCAGGATTTTGGGATTTGGGTTTAGTGTTTAGTGTCTATGTTTAAGGGTTTAGGGTTTAGGGTTAAAGGTTTAGTGTTTACGGATTTTGGTTTAGGGTTAAGGATTTAGGGTTTTAGGTTTTCGGTTTAGGGATTAGGGTATAAGGTTTTGGGTTTAGGGTTTAGGTTTTGGGGTTTTGGGTTTAGGGCTTATGGTTTAGTGTTTATGGTTTAGGGTTTAGGATTTGGGGTTTAGGGTCCAGGGTTTACGGTTTAGGGTTTAGGATTTAGGCTATAGGCTTTAGGCTTTAAGGTTAAGGGTTTTGTGTTGAGGGTTTAAGGTTTATGGTTTATGATTTTAGGTTATGGGTTTAGGGATTACGGTTATGGCTTTTGGGTTTATGGTTTCAGGGTGTATGGTTTAGGTTTCAGGTTTTTAGATTTAGGGTTTCGTTATTATGGTTTAGGGCTTTGGGTTTTTGGGTTTTGGGTTTTGGGTTGGGGTTTTGGGTTTTGGGTTTCGGGTTGTAATGATCGGGTTTAGGTGTACGGTTAAAGGTTTAAAGTTTAGGGTGTAGGGTTTAATGTTTAGGGATTAAGGTTTATGGCTTAGGGTTTAGGGTCTAGTATTTAGGGTTTAGGGTTTTTGTTGTAGGGTATAGGGTTTAGGGTTTTGGGTTTGGGGTTTAGGCTTTAGGATTAAGTATTTGTTGTTTATGTTTTAGCGTTTACGTTTTAGCATTTAGGGTTTTGGGTCCCGGTTTTAGACTATCGGGTTTAGGGTTACAGTTTTTGAGTCCAACATTTGGGGTCTAGGGTTTAGGGTTTAGTGTTTAGGTTTTATGGTTTATGGTGTTGGATTTGGGGTTTAGCGTTTAGGCTGTAGGTTTAGGGTTTAGGGTTTAGGGCTAGGGTCCTGGGATTAGGATTTTTGGTTTAGCACTTAGGGTTTATTGTTTTGTGTTTTAGGCAATTTTGGTTTAAGGTTTAGGGTTTAGGGTTTAGGTTTTGGGATTTTTGGTTAGGTTTTAGGAGTTTGGGATCTAGGGTTTTTGGTTTAGGGTATAGGGTTTAGGATTTATGATTTAAGATTTAGGTTTTAGGGTATAAGGCTTTTGGGTTTAAGGTTTTGTGTTCAAGCTTTGGGGTTTAGGGATTATAGGGTTTAGGGTTTGGGGATTAGGGATTAGGGTTAAAGGTTTAAGGTTTAAGGTCTTGGATTTTAGGTTTTGAGTTAATCGTTTAGGGTACAAGTTTTAGGGATTAGGGTTTAGGATTTAGTGTTAAGAGTCTGGGGTTTTGGGTTTTGAGTTTTGGGTTTTGGGCTAGAGGTTTAGGGTTTTGGGTTTTGGGTTTACGGTCTCGTGTTTAGGTTTTAGGGTTTAGGGTCTAGGGTACTGGCTTTAAGCTTTAATGTTTAAGGTTTAGTGTTTTGGGGGTTAAGGTTTAGGGTTTAGAATTTTAGGTTTAGGTTTTAGGGGTTACAGTTTAGGGTTTTGGGTTTGGGGTTTGGGGTTTGGGGATTGGGGTTTGGGTTTTAGGTTTCGGGGTTTAGGTTTTGGGTTTTAGGGTTTTGGGTTTTGGGTTTAGGGTTTAGTGTTTTCGATTTCGGGTGTAGTGATCGGGCTAAGGGTTTAGGGTTAAAGGTTTAAAGTTTAGGGTTTTGTATTTTTTGTTAAAGTTTAGGGTCAATGGTGTATGGTTCAGGATTTTGGGATATGGGTTTAGTGTTTAGTGTTTAGTGTCTATGTTTAATGGTTTAGGGTTTAGGATTAAATGTTTAGTGTTTACGGATTTGGGTTTAGGGTTTAGGATTTTGGGTTTTAGGTTTTGGGTTTAGGGATTAGGGTTTACGGTTTTGGGTTTAGGGTTTAGGTTTTAGGTTTTAGCGTTTAGGGCTATGGTTTAGGTTAATGGTTTTAGGGTTTAGGGTTTAGTGTTTATGGTTTAGGGTTTAGGGTTTGGGGTTTAGGGTCCTGGGTTTACGGTTTAGGGTTTAGGATTTAGGCTATTGGCTTTAGGATTTGGGGTTTAGGGTTTGGGGTTTAGGGTCCAGGGTTTACGGTTTAGGGTTTAGGATTTAGGCTATTGGCTTTAAGGTTAAGGGTTTTGTGTTTAGGGTTTAAGGTTTATGGTTTATGATTTTACGTTTAGGGTTTAGGGATTACGGTTATAGCTATTAGGCTTAGGGTTTTAGGGTTTAAGATTTAGGTTAAAGGTTTAGGTTTCAGGTTTTTGGGTTTAGGGTTTCGTGTTTATGGTTTAGGGTTTTGGGTTTAGGGTTTTGGGTTTCGAGTTGTAATGATCGGGTTTAGGATTTACGGTTAAACGTTTAAAGTTTAGGGTGTAGGGTTTAATGTTTAGGGATTAAGGTTTATGGCTTAGAGTTTAGGGTTTAGTATTTAGGGTTTAGGGTTTTTGGTGTAGGGTATATGGTTTAGGGTTTGGGGTTTGGGGTTTAGGCTTTAGGATTAAGTATTTGTTGTTTATATTTTAGGGTTTACGTTTTAGCATTTAGGGTTTTGGGTCCCGGTTTTAGGCTATCGGGTTTAAGGTTAAAGTTTTTGAGTCCAACTTTTGGGGTCTAGGGTTTAGGGTTTAGGGTTTAGGGTTTAGGGTTTAGGGTTTAGGGTTTATGGTTTGTGGTGTTGGATTTGGGGTTTAGTGTTGGGGCTGTAGGTTTAGTTTTTAGGGATTAGGGCTAGGGTCCAGGGATTAGCATTTATGGTTTAGCACTTAGGGTTTATTGTTTTGTGTTTTAGGCAATTATGGTTTAAGGGTTAGGGTTTAGGGTTTAAGGTTTAGGGTTTAGGTTTTGGGATTTTTGGTTAGGTGTTAGGAGTTTGGGATCTAGGGTTTCATGTTTAGGGTATGGGGTTTAGGATTTAAGATTTAAGATTTAGGTTTTAGGGTATAGGGCTTTTGGGTTTAAGGTTTTGTGTTCAGGCTTTAGGGTTTAGGGATTATAGGGTTTAGGGTTTGGGGATTAGGGATTAGGGTTAAAGGTTTAAGGTTTAAGGTTTTGGATTTTGGCTTTTGGGCTAATGGTTTAGGGTACAGGTTTTAGGGATTCGGGTTTAGGATTTAGTGTTAATGGTCTGGGGTTTGGGTTTTGGGTTTTGGGTTAGGGGTTTAGGGTTTAGTGTTTATGGTTTAGGGTCTAGGGTACTGGCTTTAAGCTCTAATGTATTGGGTTTAGTGTTTCGGGTTTAAGGTTTAGTGTTTAGGATTTTAGGTTTAGGTTTTAGGGATTACAGTTTAGGGTTTAGGGTTTAGGGTTTGGGTTTTAGGTTTTGGGGTTTAGGTTTTGGGTTTTAGGGTTCTGGGTTTTGCATTTTTCGTAAAAGTTAAGGGTTAATGGTGTAGGGTTCAGGATTTTGGGATTTGGGTTTAGTGTTTAGTGTCTATGTTTAAGGGTTTAGGGTTTAGGGTTAAAGGTTTAGTGTTTACGGATTTGGGTTTATGGTTAAGGGTTATGGGTTTTAGGTTTTGGGTTTAGGGATTAGGGTATAAGGTTTTGGGTTTAGGGTTTAGGTTTTGGGGTTTTGGGTTTAGGGCTTATGGTTTAGTGTTTATGGTTTAGGGTTTAGAGTTTGGGGTTTAGGGTCCAGGGTTTACGGTTTAGGGTTTAGGATTTAGGCTATAGGCTTTAGGCTTTAAGGTTAAGGGTTTTGTGTTTAGGGTTTGAGGTTTATGGTTTATGATTTTAGGTTTAGGGTTTAGGGATTACGGTTCTGGCTTTTGGGTTTAGGGTTTCAGGATTTAAGGTTTAGGGTAAAGGTTTAGGGTACAAGTTTTTGGGTTTAGGGTTTCGTGTTTATGGTTTAGGGTTTAGGGTTTTGGGTTTTGGGTTTAGTGTTTGGGGTTTTGGGTATCGTCTTGTAATGATTGAGTTTAGGGTTTAGGGTACAAGATCTAAAGTTTAGTGTTTTTCATTTTTGGTTTAATGTTTAGGGTCAATGGTTTAGGGATTACGGTTTAATGTTTATTTTTTAGGGTTATAGGTTTTTGGCTTTGTGTCTAGCATTTAGTGATTATGGATTAGGGTTTTGGGTTTTGGGTTTTGGGTTTAAGTTTTGGAGTTTTGGGTTTGGGGTTTAGGGTTTAGGATTTTGGATTTGGTGTTTAGTATTTTGAGTTTAGGTTCCCGGGTTTAGGCTATAGGGTTTAGGGTTTATGGTTTAGGGTCTTGGGTTTGGTGTTTAGCGTTTAGGGTTTAGGGTATAGGTTCTAGGGTTTAGGGTTTAGGGTTTAGGGTTTAGGATTTAGGGTGTAGGATTTAGGGTTTAGGGTGTAGGGTTTAGGGTATAGGGATTAGGGTCTATGGTTTTGGGCTTAGGGTTTAGTGTTTACGGTTTAGGTTTTAGGTTTTGGGGTTTTGGGTTTAGGATTCAAAATTTTACGATTTAGGTTTTCGGGTTTAGGGAATAGAGTTTAGGATTAACGATTTAGGGTTTAGGGTATTGGGTTATGGATTTAAGTTTTAAGGTTTCGGTTTTAGGGTTTAGGGTTTTTGGTAAGGGCTTTAGTGTTTAGTGATTGGGGTTTAGGGTATTGGGATTAGTGTTTAAGATTAGGGTTTAGGGTTAAAGGTTTAAGGTTTGGGTTTTGGGTTGGGGGTTTTGGATTAATCGTTTTTGGTTTAGGTTTTAGGGTTTAGGGTTTAGGGTTTAGTGTTTATGGTTTAGGGTTTAGGGTTTTGGATTTTGGATTTTGCAAGTAGAGTTTAGTGTTTAGGGTTTACGATTTAGGGTTTAGGGATTAGGGTTTTGGGTATTGGGTTTTGGGTTTTGGGTTTTGGGTTTTGGGATTAGGGTTTAGGTTTCATGTTTTGGGGTTTAAGTTAGTGGTTCGGGGTTCTTGTTTTAGGATTTAAGGTTTTGTGTTTATAGTTTTGGGTTTAGGGTTTTGGGATTCAGGATTTGTGTCTAGGGTTTCGGGTATAGGGATCGGGTTTTGGGTTTTGTGTTTAGGGTTTCGGGTATAGGGATTGTGTATTGGGTTTTGTGTCTTAAGATGTCATGGTTTAGGGTTTGGGGTTTAGGGTTTAGGAGATAGGGTTTAGGGTTTGGGGTTATGTGTTTTGGGTTTAGTGTTTAGGGTTCAGGGTTTAGGGTATAGGGTTTTGGGTTTTGGGTATAGGGGTTAGTGATTAGGGTTTATGGTTTAGGACTTTGGTTTTAGGGTTTACGGTATAGGGTATAGGGTTTAGGGTTTGGGGTTTCGGTTTTGGTTTCAGGGTTGTTTAGGTTTTGGGGTTTTGGGTTTAGGATTGAGGAATTTGAGTTTAGGGGTTGGTGTTTTGGGTTTAGGGTTGGGGGTTGTGGGTTAAGGATAAGAGGATTAGGGTTTAGGGTATAGGGTTCTAGCTTTAGGATTTAGGATTTAGGGTTAAAGGTTGAGGGTTTTGGGTTTAAGGTTTTAGGCATTCATGGTTTAGGGTTTAGGGTTTAGGTTTTGGGGTTTTAGGTTTTGGGTATGGGATGTAGGGATATACGGTTTAGGGTCTAGGGTTTAGGGTCTATGGTTGGGGTCTAGGGTTTAGGGTTTAGGCCATAGGGTTTAAGGTTTAGGGTTAGGGTTTAGGGTCTATGGTTTGGGGTCAACGGTTTAGGGTTTGGGGTTTAGAGTATAGTGTATAGGATTTAGGGTTTAGGGTTTAGGATTCTGGGTTTAGGGTTTAGGGTGTAGGGTTTAGTGTTTAGGGATTAAGGTTTATGGTTTAGGGTTTAGGGTTTAGGGTTTAGGGTTCAGTGTTTACGGTTTAGGATTTTGGGTGTTGGGTTTAGGGTTTAGGGTTTTGGGTTGGGGGTTTTGGGTTTTGGGTTTAGGCTTGAGGATTAAGTGTTTGGGGTTTTTGTTTTCGGGTTTTGGGATTAGGTTTTAGGGTTTTAGGGTTTTGGGTTTTGGGTTTTGGGTTTTGGGTTTAGGGTTTTGGATTTTGGGTTTTGGGTGTGGGGATGGAGTTTAGGTTATAGGGTTTAGGGTTTCGGGGTTTAAGGTTAAAGGTTTAGTTTTCAGGTTTTAGGGTTTAGGGTTTAGTGTTTATGGTTTAGGGTTTAGGGTTATGGGTTTTGGGTTTAGGGTTTTGGATTTTGGGTTTTGGGTGTAGGGATCTGGTTTAGGGTATAGGGTTTAGGGTTGATGGTTTAGGGTAAAGAGTTTAGGGTTTAACATATAGGGGTATGGGATTAGGGTTTAAGCGTTAGGACTTAGGTTTTAGGGTTTAAGGTTTGAGGTTTAGGTTAAAGGTTTAGGGTTCAGGTTTTAGGGTCTAGGGTTTAGTGTTTGAGGTTTAGGGTTTAGGTTTTTGGGTTTTGGGTTTGGGGTTTTGGGTTTCGGGTTGTAGTGATTTGGTTTAGCGTTTACGGTTAAAGGTTTAAAGTTTAGGGTTTTGGATTTTTGGTTTAATGTTTAGTGTTAATGGTTTAGGGTTCAGGAGTTAGGGATTAGGGTTTAATGTTTATTCTTTAGGGTTAAAGGTTTTTGGTTTTGGGTCTAGCATTTAGTGTTTATGGATTAGGGTTTTGGGTTTTGGGTTTTGGGTTTAGGCTTTGGGGTTTTGGGTTTGGGGTTTAGGGTTTAGGATTTGGTGTTTAGTATTTTAGGTTTAGGGTCCCGGGTTTAGGCTATAGGTTTTGCGGTTTATGGTTTAGGGTCTTGGGTTTGGGTTTAGGGTTTAGGGTTTAGGGTTTAGGGTTTAGGGTTTAGGGTTTAGGGTATAGGATCTAGGTTTTAGGGTTTAGGGTTTAGGATTTAGGGTGTAGGGTTTAGGGTTTAGGGTCCAGGGTTTAGGGTATAGGGATTAGGGTCTATGGTTTAGGGCTTAGGGTTTAGTGTTTAGGGTTTAGGTTTTAGGTTTTGCGGTTTTGCGGTTTTGGGTTTAGGTTTCAGGATTTTACGATTTAGGGTTTCGGGTGTAGGGAATAGAGTTTAGGATTAACGGTTTAGGGTTTAGGGTATTGGGTTAAGGATTTTGTTTTAAGGTTTAGGTTTTAGGGTTTAGGGGTTATGGTAACGGCTTTAGTGTTTAGTGATTAGGGTTTAGGGTATTGGGCTTAGTGTTTAAGAATTAGGCTTTAGGGTTATAGGTTTTGGGTTTGTGATTTTGGGTTTTGGGTTTTGGATTAACCATTTTGGGTTCAGCTTTTAGGGTTTAGGGTTTAGGTTTTAGGGTTTAGGCTTTGGGGTTTTGGATTTTGGGAGTAGGGTTTAGTGTTTATGGTGTAGTGTTTAGGGTTTACGATTTAGGGTTTAGGGTGTGGGGTATAGGGATTTGGGCTTTGGGTTTTAGGTTTAGGGTTTAGGTTTCATGTTTTGGTGCTTAAGTTAGTGGTTCGGGGTTCTTGTTTTAAGATTTAGGGTTTAGTGTTTGTGGTTTGGGGTTTAGAGTTTTGGTTTAGGGTTTTGTGTTTAGGGTTTCGGGTATATGGATCGTGTATAGGGTTCTGTGTCTTAAGCTTTTATTGTTTAGGGTTTTGGGTTTAGGGTTTTGGAGATAGGGTTTTGGGTTTGGGGTTTTGGGTTTAGGATTTAGGTTTAGGACATAGCGTTTTAGGTTTAGTGTATAGGGGTTAGTGATTAGGGATTATGCTTTCGGACTTAGGTTATAGGGTTTTCAGTATAGGGTTTAGGGTTTGGGGTTTTGGTTTCGGTTTCGGGTTTTGGTTTTAGGGTTTTAGGTTTAGGATTGAGGGTTTTGAGTTTAGGGGTTGGGGTTTTGGGTTTAGGGTTGGGGGTTGTGGGTTCAGGGTTCGAGGTTTAGGGTTGGGGGTTGTGGGTTCAGGATTAGAAGTTTAGGGTTTAGGGTATAGGGGTTATGGGTTTAGGGTATAGGGTTTTGGGTTTAGGATTTAGGGTTTAGGGTTTAAGGGCAAGTGCTTTGGGTTTGAGGTTTTAGGCTTTCATGGTTTAGGGTTTAGAGCTTAGGTTTTGGGGTTTTAGGTTTTGGGTATAGGACATAGGGATATAGGGTTTAGGGTCTAGGATTTAGGGTCTATGGTTTGGGGTCTAGGGTTTAGGGTTTAAGCCATAGGGCTTAGGGTTTAGGGTCTATGGTTTGGGGTCTATGGTTTAGGGTTTGGGGTTTAGAGTAAAGTGTATAGGATTTAGGGTGTAGGGTTTAGTGTTTAGGGATTAAGGTTTATGGGTAAGGGTTTAGGGTTTAGTGTTTATGGTTTTGGGTTTTGGGTGTAGGGTTTAGGGTTTAGGGTTTGGGGTTTTGGGTTTAGGCTTTAGGATTAAGTGTTTGGGGTTTACGTTTTCGGGTGTAGGGATTTGGTTTTAGGGTTTTGGGTTTTGGGTTTTGGATTTAAGGTTTTGGATTTTGGGTTTTGGGTGTAGTGATTGGGTTTAGGGTATAGAGTTTAGGGTTTCAGGGTTTAAGGTTTGAGATTTAGGTTAAAGGTTTAGCGTTCTGGTTTTAGGTTTAGGGTTTAGTGTTTATGGTTTATGGTTTAGGGTTTAGGGTTTCGGGTTTTGGATTTCGGGTGTAGGGATCGGGTTTAGGGTATAGGGTTTTGGGTTTGGGTTTAAAGGTTTAAAGTTTAGGGCTTTTTATTTTTGGTTTAAAGTTTAAGGCTAATGGTTTAGGGTTCAGGATTTGGGGATTAGGGTTTAGTGTTTAGTGTTTAGAGTTAAAGGTTTTTGGTTTTTGGTTTAGGGTTTCGTGTTTATGGATTAGTGTTTAGGGTTTTGTATTTAGGGCTTGGGGTTTTGGGTTTAAGGTTTAGGGTTTAGGATTGAGGATTTGGTGTTTAGGATTTAGGGTTTAGGGTCTAGGGTTTAGGGTTTATGGTATAAGGTCTTGGGTTTGGGGTCTAGGGTTTAGGGTTTAGGATATTGGATCAGGGGTTTTGGGGTTAGGGTTTACGGTTTAGTGTGTAGGGTTTTGGGTGTAGGGTCTAGGGTTTAGGGTATAGGGATTAGGGTTTGTGGTTTTGGGCTTATGGTTTAGTGTTTATTCTTTAGGGATTCGGGTTTATGGTTTTGGGTTTTAAGCTTTTATGGTTTTCAGTTTTAGGTTTTGGTTTTGGGGTTTTGAGCTTAGGTTTTTGGATTTTGTGATTTAGGGTTTCGGGGTTGGGGTATAGAGTTTAGAATTTAGGGTTTAGGGTTTAGGGTTTAGGCTATTGGATTTTGAATTAATGTTTTAAGGTTTAGGTTTTAGGGTTTAGGGTTTTTGATTAAAGCTTTAGTGTTTAGGGATTTGGGATTTGGGGTTGATGGATTAGTTTTTAGGGATTAGGGTTTAGGGTTAAAGGTTTAAGCTTTATGATTTTGGGTTTAGGGTTTTGGGTTTAGGGTATAGTGTTTAGGGTGTAGGGTTTAGGGATTATGGTATTTGGATTTTGGGTTTAGGGTTTAGGCTTCAGGTTTTAGGATCTAAGGTTTAAGGTTTAGGTTAGTGGTTCAGGGCTCATGTTTTAGGATGTAGGGTTTAGTGTTTATGGTTTAAGGTTTAGCGTTTTGGGTTTAGGGTTTAGTTGTTAGGGTTTTGGGTATAGGGATCGGGTTTAGGGTTTAGGGCATAGTGTTTAGGGTTTTGTTTTTCTGGCGTTTATAGTTTAGGATTTGGGATTTAGGGTTTACGTTATAGGGTTTAGTGTTAGGGGTTTTGGGTTTAGGATGGAGGGTTTAGGGTTTGACTTATAGGGGTATGGAATGAGGGTTTAAGGGTTAGGACTTAGGTTTCTGGGTTTATGTATTGAGGTTTAGGTTAAAGGTTTAGGGTTCAGGTTTTAGGGTTTAGGGTTTAGTGTTTAGGGTTTAGGGTTCAGGGTTAAGGGTTTTGGGTTTTGGGTTTAGGGTTTACGGTTGTAGGTTTAAAGTTTAGGGTTTTGCATTTTTGGTTTAATGTTTAAGGTTAATGGTTTAAGGTTCAGGAGTTGGGGATTAGGGTTTAATGTTTATTGTTTAGGGTTAAAGGTTTTTGGTTTTGGGTCTAGCATTTAGTGTTTATGGTTTAGGGTTTTGGGTTTTGGGTTTAGGTTTTAGTGTCTTGGGTTTGGGGTTTAGGGTTTAGGATTTAGGATTTGGTGTTTAGTATTTTGGGTTTAGGGTCCCGGGTTTAGGCTATTTGGTTTAGGGTTTATGGTTTAGGGTCATGGGCTTGGGGTTTAGGGTATAGATGTTGTTTTATTGTTGTCCTTGTTGGCAACTTGGCCACATGGCGATGTTGACGTGGCCAGTTTGGATGACGTGGATGGAAATAAAGACATGACAGTGTCTAGTATCACCGATGAGATAACAGAACTCCTTGGTATGCATGGAATGGTTTGATACATCCTTGGTATGTGGTGTGGGTTTCTAGGTCAAAACTGGTAAAATTGGCCTATTTACAATCGGGGACTTTTTCGGCGATGAAAATGACATTTTTGGAAAATCATTTATTCATAAAAAATATAGATTGTAATTTATCTAGTCCAGTGCATCTGATTTTGTCGCATTCCGATACCGTATGAAGAAGTTACGGGATTTGTGGCAGTCGAGGATAGTTTCGGCATTGAAGATGAAATTTTTAAAGGAAGTGTTCTGCATGTAACAATACGAAAAAAATCCAATCTTTCCAACGGTTCTGATTTCATCGCGTTCCAATTCCGTATGAGAAAGATACGTCATTGGAAAGTTCTAGGGGCATTTTGGTCTCTTTATATGGATGAGTTAGATGATTGAGTCTTCTGGAAATTCGTAGAGAGTCCAGTTATAGTTCCAATGCACTTCATTTCATCTCGATCGGATATCGTATGAAAAAGTTATAAGGGTTTTCGTAAAGCTGGTTCGAAAATCCAAACCGAAAATCCATCAATTGCTCTCGGTGTTGGGTGGATTTTTCGAAATTTATTTTTGAAATTTGAAGGGCTGTTGTGTAATTTCAAGATTTTGAACGTCTGAGTTGTAGGGGGTCTTTAAGCATTGAAATATGTGGAGACAAGGTCTTGATTGTAATAAAGAGGAGTCAAGGGAAGTGAAATGGATGGTCCAGATTCGACTACGTAGGCTTGATGCCCATCCAAAGGCTGCTAAGATTTTACGCTGACATGGACGAGATAGATGCTTTCGCGTAGGATCTGATTGGTTAGGTACATAATCCTTGATGCATTGGCGCTACACCTTATCAAGGTATGTTGTGTTGTTTCGCGCGTGCATAGAAGGTATAAAAAAGATTCTGATCTTAAGGATCTCATGAGATCTGATTAAAGCCATCAGGGGGGATGAAGATCCAATGGTCGATAAGCCGTTCACTTTTGTGAGTGGGAGACAAACTCCCTTAAAATCTAAAAAAGCAACCGATCAAAGATCGACAACAAAAAGTGCATGCTGACCGCTTACATCATCATGATGTCATTAGTTGGTCACTCCTGCGAAGATTCTATTTCAGGCTATCTCATTGCTCCAACTTCAAATGGTCATATCTCCCTCATTTTAACTCGGATTTGGGTGAACCAAGTTGCAGATTCTTTGTTTTTTCAAGCCCTACACCATGGAAGTAAGAAAAATGAGTTTTGAGTGAAGCAAGGCTACGGTTTTGGTAAGAGAAGCTTTCCCCTCTTTGTTGGTCCTTGAATGAACATGAATACTTGATGATAAAGGTTCTTAGGCCATTAAAGGAGGTAAAAGAGGTGGTTGAGGTGTGTTAATGATATATTAACTCAAAGCCAAGGAGAAAGAGAAGAAAGCAAGAATGTGTTTGCTTTGAAAAGCAATAAGCTAAGGAGAGAGAAGGTATAAGAACCAAACTTGTTATTACAAGTTTCCAGTCATCCCAGGCAATCGGTTGTGAGATTCTCTAACCTTTGATTTACATTATATGCAAGTTTGTATGTTAGGGTTAGTTGTGGATGAATGTATACATGCTAGGTTAGTTGTGGATGAACTGTAAGCATGCTAGCTAGTTATGGATGTATATGCAAGGCAAAGCTTGACTGTAGATCATTGATATAAGTGTAATTTAATTGTATTATTTATTGTGTGCTTAGTGGGTGCTCCTGTGTAGTGGGTGCTACACATTGTACCGACACAATGTGGGCGCTCCCGACTGTGGGTGCAGTAAAAAGTAGTGTATTGAGTAGGTATGAAGCCTTTATAGGCACTAATCTGGGGATGTAGGTAAATTGTCGAACCTCGTAAAAACCCTGTGTTGTGGGTGCTTATTGTTTGCATTTTATAATGAAGTGCGTGGAATGTGGAATGGGTGTGCACACTTGGAAGTGCCTATGAGAGGCTGAGTGTGCATACGACTGTGTGCAAACAGGGATAGATATATCAGGTTTTTCTTGGCCATATATCGGACAGGTTTTTGGGATCGGAATTGGACTCACTGATTCACCCCCCCTCTCAATGACTGTCGGGTTACAACAATAGGATCAAGGGTTTAGGGCTTAGGGTATAGGATCAAGGGTTTAGGGTTTAGGGTTTAGGGTCCAGGGTTTAGAGTATTGGGATTAGGGTCTATGGTTTTGGGCTTAGGGTTCCGTGTTTAGGGTTTAGGTTTTAGGTTTTGGGGTTTTGGGTTTGGGTTTCAGGATTTTACGATTTAGGGTTTCAGGTTTAGGGAATAGAGTTTAGGATTAACAGTTTAGGATTTAGGGTATTGGGTTAAGGATTTAAGTTTTAAGGTGTAGGTTTTAGGGTTTAGGGCTTTAGGGTTTAGGGTTTTTGGTAAGGGCTTTAGTGTTTAGTGACTTGGGTTTAGGGTATTGGGATTACTGTTTAAGAATTAGGCTTTAGGGTTAAAGGTTTAAGGTTTGTGATTTTGGGTTTTGGGTTTTGGATTAATTGTTTTGGGTTCAGGTTTTAGGGTTTAGGGTTTAGGGTTTAGTGTTTAGGGATTTGGGTTTAGGGTTTTGGATTTTTTGAGTAGGGTATAGTGTTTATGGTTTAGTGTTTAGGGTTTACGATTTAGGGTTTAGGGTGTAGGGTTTATGGATTAGGGTTTTTGGTTTGGGGTTTTAGGTTTATGGTTTAGGTTTCATGTTGTGGGGTTTAAATTAGTGGTTCGGGGTTCTTGTTTTAGGATTTCGGGTTTAGTGTTTATGGCTTTGGGTTTAGGGTTTCGGGTTTAGGGTTATGGGTTTAGGGTTTTGTGTTTAGGGTTTCTGGTAATGGGACCTGGTTTTGGCTTTTGTGTTTAGGGTTTCGGGTATAGGGATCTTGTATAGGGTTTTGTGTCTTAGGCTTTTATGGTTTAGGGTTTGGGGTTTAGGGTTTAGGAGATAGGGTTTAGGGTTTGGGGTTTTGGGTTTAGGGTTTAGGGTTTATGGTTTAGGGTATAAGGTTTTGGGTTTTGGGTTTAGGGTATAGGGGCTAGTGATTAGGTTTATGGTTTACGACTTAGGTTTTAGGGTTTACGGTATAGGGTTTAGGGCTTGGGGTTTCGGTTTCGGTTTCGCATTTAGGTTTTGGGGTTTTGGGTTTAAGATTGAGGGTTTTGAGTTTAGGGGTTGGGGTTTTGGGTTTAGGGTTGGGGGTTATGGGTTTAGGATTAGAGGTTTAAGGTTTAGGGTATAGGGTTCTGGGTTTAGGGTATAGTGTTTAGGGTTTAGGGTTTAAGGTCTAGGGTTTTGGGTTTGAGGTTTTAGGCTTTTATGGTTTAGGGTTTAGGTTTTGGGGTTTTACGTTTTGGGTCTGGGACATAGTGATATATGGTTTAGGGTCTCAGGTTTAGGGACTATGGTTTGGGGTCTAGGGTTTAGGGTTTAGGGTTTAGGGTTTAGGGTCTATGGTTTGGGGTTTACGGTTTAGGGTTTGGGTTTTAGAGTATAGTGTAATAGTGTATAGGATTTAGGGTTTAGGGTTTAGGATGTAGGGTTTAGGGTTTTGGGTGTAGGGTTTAGTGTTTAGGGATTAAGGTTTATGGTTTAGGGTTTTGAGTCTACTGTTTAGCGTTTAGGGTTTTGGGTGTAGGGTTTCAGGTTTAGGGTTTTGGGTTTAGAGTTTGGGGTTTTGGGTTTAGGCTTTAGGATTAAGTGTTAGGGGTTTATGTTTTCTGTTTTAGAGATTAGGTTTTAGGGTTTTGGGTTTTGGGTTTTGGGTGTAGGGTTTTGGATTTTGGGTTTTGGCTCTAGGGATCGGGTTTAGGGTATAGGGTTTAGGGTTTTGGGTTTTGGGTTTTAGGGTTTAAGGTTTGAGATTTAGGTTAAAGGTTTAGCGTTCAGGTTTTACGGTTTAGGGTTTAGTGTTTATGGTTTAGGGTTTAGGGTTTAGGGTTTGGGGTTTAGGGCTTTGGATTTTGGGTTTCGGGTGTGGGGATCGGGTTTAGGGTATAGGGTTTAGGGTTTGGGGTTGAAGGTTTAAAGTTTAGGGTTTTGCATTTTTGGTTTAAAGTTTAGGGCTAATGGTTTAGGGTTCAGGATTTAGGGATTAGGGCTTAGTGTTTAGTGTTTTGAATTAAGGGTTTATGGTTTTTAGTTTAGGGTTCCGGGTTTATGGATTAGTATTTAGGGTTTTGGATTTAGGGCTTGGGGTTTTGGGTTTGGGGTTTAGGGTTTAGGATTTAGGATATGGTGTTTCGGATTTAGGGTTTATGGTCCAGGGTTTAGGCTATAGGGTTTAGGGTTTAGTGTTTATGGTTTAGGGTCTAGGGTTTAGGGTTTAGGGTTTAGGGTTTAGGGTTTAGGATATAGAATCAAGGGTTTTGGGTTTAGGGTTTATGGTTTAGGGTGTAGGGTTTTGGTTTTATGGTCTAGGGTTTAGGGTATAGGGATTAGGGTTTATGGTTTTGGGCTTAGGGTTTAGTGTTTATTGTTTAGGGATTCGGGTTTATGGTTTTGGGTTTTAGGCTTTTATGGTTTTCAGTTTAGGGATTTGGTTTTGGGGTTTTGGACTTAAGTTTTTGGATTTTATGATTTAGGGTTTTGAGTTTGGGGTATAGAGTTTGGAATTTAGGGTTTAGGGTTTAGTCTATTGGGTTTGGAATTTAAGTTTTAAGGTTTAGGTTTTAGGGTTTAGGGCTTTAGGGTTTAGGGATTTTGGTTAAAGCTTTAGTGTTTAGGGATTTGGGTTTGGGGCTTATGGATTAGTTTTTAGGGATTAGGGTTTAGGGTTAAAGGTTTAAGGTTTATGATTTTGGGTTTAGGGTATAGAGTTTAGGGTGTAGGGTTTAGGGATTCGAGTTTTTGGATTTTGGGTTTAGGGTTTAGGCTTCAGGTTTTAAGGTTTAGGCTTCAGGTTTTAGGGTTTAAGGTTTAAGGTTTAGGTTAGTGGTTCGGGGTTCATGTTTTAGGATTTAGAGTTTAGTGTTTATGGTTTAGGGTTTAGCGTTTTGGGTTTAGGGATTAGTTGTTAGGGTTTTGGGTATCGGGATTGGGTTTAAGGTTTAGGGTTTAGTATTTAGGGTTTTGTTTTTCTGGCTTTTTTGGTTTAGGGTTTTGGATTTAGGGTTTACGTTATAGGGTTTAGGGTTAGGGGTTTTAGGTTTAGGGTTGAGGGTTTAGGGTTTGACTTATAGGGGTATGGGATTTGGGTTTAAGGGTCAGGACTTAGGTTTTAGGGTTTAAGGTTTAGGATTAGGGTTTGGGGTCTAGGTTTTAGGCTATAAGGCTTAGGGTTTAGGGTTTGGGGTTTGGGGTTTGGGGTTTGGGGTTTGGGGTTTAGGTTTTGGGGTTTTGGGTTTGGGGTTTGGGGTTTAGGGATTACGTTTAGGGTTTGGGGTTTTGGGTTTAGGGTTGGTGGCTGTGGTTTCAGGATTTAGGGTTTAGGTTTTAGGATATGGGGTTCTGGGTTTAAGGTATAGGGTTTAGAATTTAGGATTTAGGGTTTAGGGTTGAAGGTATAGGGTGTTGGGTTTGTGGTTTTAGTCTTTCATGGTTTAGGGTCTATCACTTGGGGTCTAGGGTTTAGGGTTTAAGGTTTAGGCATTAGGGTTTAGGGTTTATTTTTTAGGGTTTACGGTCAATGGTTTTAGGTATAGGACTTAGGGTTTGGGGTCTACGGTTTTATGTTTTGGGTACAGGACTTAGGGTTTGGCGATTAGGATGTTGGCTTTATGGTTTAGGGCGTAGGGTTTTGTGTTTAAGGAATAAGGTTTTTGGTTTAGGGGTTTAGGGATTAGTGTTTAGGGTTTAGGGTTTTGGGTGTAGGATTTAGGGTTTAGGGTTTAGGGTTTGGGGTTTTGTGTTTGGGGTTTAGGCTTTAGGATTAAGTGTTTGGGGTTTATTTTTTAGTGTTTAGGTTTTAGGATTTAGGGTTTGAGGTCCAGGGTTTGGGCCATAGGGTTAGAGCTTTAAGGTTTAGGGTCTAGGGTTTGGGTCTAGGGTTAAGGGATTAGTGTTTTTGGTATTGGATTTAGGGTTTAGGGTAAAGGGTTTAGGGATTAGGGTTCAATGCTTAGGGTTTAGGAATTAGGGTTTATTGTTTTGGGTTTTAGGCTTTCATAGTTTAGGGTTTAGGGTTTAGGTTTTGGGGTTTTTGGTTTAGGTTTTAGGAGTTTGGGATTTAGGGTTTTGGGTTTCGGGTGTCAGGTTTAGGATTTAAGTTTCAAGGATTAGGTTTTAGGGTATAGGACTTTAGGGTTTACGGTTTTGGGTTAGGGCTATTGTGTTCTGGGATTTGGGTTTAGGGTTTAGGGATTAGTTTTTAGGGCTTAGGGTTTAGGGTTAATGGTTTAAGGTATATCATTTTGGGTTTAGGGTTTTGGGTTTGGATTAAAAGTTTAGGGTTCTGGTTTTAGGGTTTAGGGTTTAGGGTTTGGTGTTTAGGGTTTAGGATTTAGGGTTTTGGGTTTTGGGAGTTGGGTTTAGTGTTTATGATTTATGGTTTAATAATTAGGGTTTAGGGTTTAGGGATTAGGGTTTTGGTTTTTGGGTTTTGGGTTTTGGGTTTAGGGATTAGGGTATAGGGGTTCTGGGTTTAGGATTTTGGGTTTTGGGTTTAGGGTTTTTGATTTTAGGTTTCGGGTGTAGGGATCAGGTTTAGGGTATAGGGTTTAGGGTTTGGGGTTCAAGGTTTAAAGTTTAGGGTTTTGCATTTTTGGTTTAAAGTTTAAGGCTAATAGTTTAGGGTTCAGAATTTAGGGATTAGGGTTTAGTGTTTAGTGTTTAGCGTTAAGGGTTTTTGGTTTTTTGATTAGGGTTTCGTGTTTATGGATAAGTGTTTCTGGTTTTGGATTTTGGGCTTGGGGTTTGGGTTTGGGGTTTAGGGTTTAGGATTGAGGATTTGGTGTTTAGGATTTAAGGTTTAGGGTCCAGGGTTTAGGCTATAAGGTTTAGGGTTTAGGGTTTAGGGTTTAGGGTCTACGGTTTGGGGTCTAGGGTTTAGGGTTTAGGGTTTAGGATATAGGATTAGGGGTTTTTGGTTTAGGGTTTACAGTTTAGGGTGTAGGGTTTAGGGTGTTGGGTCTAGGGCTTAGGGCATAGGGATTAGGGTTTATGGTTTTGGGCTTAGGGTTTAGTGTTTACTGTTTAGGGATTCGGGTTTATGGTTTTGGGTTTTAGGTTTTTATGGTTTTCGATTTAGGGTTTTGGTTTTGGGGTTTTGGGGTTTTTGGCTTAGGTTTTTGGATTTTGTGATTTAGGATTTCAGGTTTGGGGTATAGAGTTTAGAGTTTAGGGTTCAGTGTATAGCCTATTGGGTTTGGAATTTAAATTTTAAGGTTTAGGTTTTAGGGTTTAGGGCTTTAGGGTTTAGGGTTTTTGGTTAAAGCTTTAGTGTTTAGGGATTTGGGATTTGGGATTTGGGGTTGATGGATTAGTTTTTAGGGATTAGGGTTTAGGGTGAAAGGTTTAAGCTTTATGATTTTGGCTTTAGGGTATAGAGTTTAGGGTTTAGGGTTTAGGGATTATGATTTTTGGATTTTGGGTTTAGGTTTTAGGCTTCAGGTTTTAGGGTTTAAGGTTTAAGGTTTAGGTTAGTGGTTTGGGGTTCATGTTTTAGGATTTAGGGTTTGGCGTTTTGGGTTTAGGGTTTTGTTGTTAGGGTTTTGGGTATTGGGATCGGGTTTAGGGTTTAGTGTTTAGGGTTTTGTTTTTCTTGCATTTATGGTTTAGGGCTTGGGATATAGGGTTTACGTTATAGGGTTTAGGGTTAGGGGATGAGGGTTTAGGGTTTGACATATAGGGGTATGGGATTAGGGTTTAAGGGTTAGGACTTAGGCTCCGGGGTTTAAGGTTTGAGGTTTAGGTTAAAGGTTTAGGGTTTAGGTTTTAGGGTTTAGAGTTTAGTGTTTCTGGTTTAGGGTTTAGGGCTTTGGGTTTTGGGTTTTGAGTTTAGGGTTTAGTGTTTTTGGTTTCGAGTGTAGGGATCAGGTTTAGGGTTTTGGTTTTAGGGTTTAGGGTTAAAGGATTAAAGTTTAGGGTTTTACGTTTTTGGTTTAAAGTTTAGGGTTAATGGTTTATGGTTCAGGATTTCGGGATTTGGTTTTAGTGTTTAGTGTTTAAGGTTATGGGTTTTGGGTTTTGGGCTTAGGGTTTAGTGTTTACGGATTAGGGTTTAGGGTTTAGGGTTTAGGATTTAGGATATAGGCTTTTGGCTTTGAGGTTTAGGTTTTGTTGTTTAGGGTTTAAGGCTTATGGTTTAGGGATTTGGGTTTTAGGTATGGGTTTAGGGGCTAGGGTTTAGGGTTTTGGGTTTAGGGTTTAGGTTTTAGGTTTTAGTGTTTACGGCTTACGGTTTAGGTTATTGGTTTAAGGTTCAGGTTTTAGGGTATATGGTTTAGTGTTTATGGTATATGGTTTAGGATTTAGAGTCTAGGGTCTAGGATTTAGGGTTTAGGGTTTTGGATTCATGCTATAAGCTTTTGAGCTTATGGTGCCGGGTTTACTATTTTGGGTTTAGGATTTTAGGTTTTGGGTTTCGGGATTAGGGTTTCGGTTTTTGGGTTTATGCTTTAGGTTTTAGGTTTTAGGGTCTATGGTTTATGGTTTAGATTGAAGGTTTAGGGTGCTCAGGTTTTATGGTTTAGGGTTTACTGTTTATGGTTTAGGGTTTAGGGTATTGTGTTTTGGGTTTAGGGTATTGTGTTTTGGGTTTAGGGTTTAGTGTTTTGGGTTTCGGGCATAGGGATTGGGTTTAGGGTTTTGGGTTGAAGGTTTAAAACTTAGGGTTTTGTGTTTTTGGTTTAAAATGTAGGGCTAATAATTTAGGGTTCAGGATTTAGGGATTAGGGTTTATTGTTTAGTGATTAGGGTTAAGGGTTTGTTGTTTTGGGTTTAGGTTTTAGTGTTTATGGATTAGGGCTTAGGGTTTTGGGTTTAGGGTTTGGGGTTTTGGGTTTGGGTTTAAGGTTTAGGATTTAGGGTTTGGGTTTTATGATTTAGTGTTTGGGTCTCGGGTTTAGGCTAAAGGGTTTATGGTTGAAGATTTAGGGTCTAGGGTTTGGGGTCTTGGGTTTAGGGTTTAGGTTCTAGAGTTTAGGGTTTAGGGTTTACGGTTTAAGGTCTTTGATTTTGGACTATGGTTTAGGGTTTCGGCCATAAGGCTTAGGGCTTATAGTTTAGGGTCCGGTGTTTGGGGTCTTTGGTTTAAGGTTTAGGGTTTAGGGTTTGAGTTATAGGATTTAGGGTTTAGGGTTTAGGATTCAGGGTTTAGGGTTTAGGGTGTAGGGTTTAGTGTTTAGGGATTAAGGTTTATGGCTTCGGGTTTGGGGTTTAGTTTTTTGGGTTTAGGGTTTTGGGTGTAGGGTTTAGGGTTTTGGGTTTGGGGTTTAGGCTTTAGTATTAAGTGTTTGTGGTTTATGTTTTAGAGTTTACGTTTTAGGATTTAGGGTTTTGGGTCTAGGTTTTAGGCTATACGGTCTAGGGTTTTAGGTTTAGAGTCCAGCCTTTGGGGTCTAGCATTTAAGGTTTAGGGTTTAGGGTTCATGGAGTCAGATTTAGGGTTTGGGGTTTAAGGTTTAGGGCCTAGGTATAGGGATTAGGGTTTATGGTTTAAGGCTTAGGTTTTTTGGTTTGAGGGTATAGGGTTTAGGATTTAATTTTTAACGTTTAGGTTTTAGGGTATAGGACTTTTGGGGTTAGGGTTTAGGTTTAGGGCATTAGGGTTTAGGGATTTAGGTTTAGGGTTTAGGGATTATAGTTTACGGTTTAGGGATTAGGGTTTAGGGTTAAAGGTTTAAGGTTTTGGGTTTTGGGTTTTGGGTTTTGGGTTTTGGATTTTGGGGTTTGGGGTTTGGGATAATGATTTAGGGTATAGGTTTTATGGATTAGGGTTTAGGGTTTAGGGTTTAGTGTTAAGGGTCTAGGGTTTTGGGTTTTGGGTAAGGGGTTTAGGTTTAGTGTTTATGGTTTAGGGTTTAGGGTTTTGGGTTTTGGGTCTTGGGTTTTGGGTTTACGGTTTAGGATTTAGGGTACAGGCTTTAGTCATCAGGGTTTAGGCTTTATGGCTTAGGGTTTGGGTTTGGGGTTTGGGGTTTATGATTTCGGCTTTTGGGTTTGGGGTTTATGGCTTAAGTTTAGGGTTTGGGGTTTTGGGTTTAGGGTTGTGGGCTGTGGTTTCAGGATTTAGGGTTTAGGGTTTAGGGTTTGGGGTATAGGGTTCTGAGTTTAAGATATAGGGTTTAGGGTTTAGGGTTTAGGATTTAGGGTTTAGAGTTTAAGGTCTACGGTTTTGGGTTTGGGGTTTTAGGCTTTCATGGATTAGGATCTATGATTTTGGGCCCAGGGTTTAGGGTTTAGGGTTTAGGCCATTGGGTTTAGGGTTTAAGGTTTATTGTTTACGGTCTATGGTTTGGGGTCTACAGTTTTGGGTCTAGAGTATAGGACTTAGGGTTTAGGGTTTAGGGTTTAGGGTTTAGGGTTTAGGGTTTAGGGTTTAGGGTTAAGGGGTTGGGGTTTCGGGTATGGGGTTTAGGCTTTTGTATTATGTGTTTGGGGTTTATGTTTTAGTGTTAGCTTTTAGGGTTTAGGGTTTAGGGTCCAGGGTTTAGGACATAGGGTTTAGGGTTTAAGGTTTAGTGTAGGGTTTGGGGTCTAGGGTTTAGGGTTTAGGGTTTATGGTATAGGATATAGTGTTTAGGGTTAAGGGTGTTGGGTGTTAGGTTTAGGGTTTAGCACTTGGGTCTAGGGATTAGGGTTTAGTGTTTAGGGTTTAGGGATTTGGGTGTAAGGTTTTAGGTTTTAGGCTTTTGTGTTTTACGGTTTCGGGTTTAGGTTTTGGGGTTTTTTTATTTGGTTTAAGAAGTTTGGGATTTAGGGTTTTGGGTTTAGGGCATAGGGTTTAGGATTTAAGGTTTAAGGAATAGGTTTTACGGTATAGGGCTTTAGGGTTTAGGGTATGGGGTTAGGGCTTTAATGTTTAGGAATTTGGATTTAGGGTTTAGGGATTAGTTTTTATGGATTAGGGTTTAGGGTTAAAGGTTTAAGGTTTATGATTTTGGGTTTAGGGTTTTGTGTTTTGGATTAATCATTTAGGGTTTAGGTTTTAGGGTTTAGGGTTTAGGCTTTAGTTTTTGGGGTTTAGGGTTTAGGGTTTTGGAAGTCTGGTTTAGTGTTTAAGATTTATGGTTTTGGGTTTAGGGTATAGGGTTTAGGGATTAGGGTTTTGGTTTTAGTTTTTGGTTTAGGGTTTAGGTTTCAAGTTTTAGGGTTTAGGGTTTAAGGTTTGGGTGAGTGGTTCAGGGTTCATGTTTTAGGATTTAGGGTTTGTGTTTATGGTTTAGAGGTTATCGTGTTGGGTTTAGGGTTTAGGGTTTAGGGGTTTAGGGTTTTGGGTCCAGGGTTTAGGGTATAGGGGTTTGGGTTTTCGGATTTTGGGTTAGGTTTCGGGTTTTGCGATTTTGGGTTTCGGGTGCACGGTATAGAGTTTAGAATTTGGGATTAAGTGTTTGTGGTATTGGGTTTATGATTTAAGTTTTTAGGTTTAGGTTTTAGGATTTAGAGCTTCAGGGTTTAGGGTTTTTGGTTAGGGCTTTAGTGTTTGGGGATTTGGGTTTAGGGTTTAGGGATTAGATTTTAGGGATTAGGGTTTAAGGTCAAAGGTTTAAGTTTTATTTTTTTGGGTTTAGGGTTTTGGATTTTGGATTAATTGATTAGGAGTCAGGTTTTAGGGTTTAGGGTTTAGGATTTAGGGTTTAGTGTTTAGCGTTTGGGGTTTAGTGTTTAGGGTCTAGGGTTTTGGATTTTGGGTTTTGGGTTTTGGGTTTTGGGAGTCGGGTTTAGTATTTATTGTTTATGGTTTGGGGTTCAGGGTATAGTATTAGATTTAGGCTATAGGGTTTAGGGATTAGGGTTTTGGGTTTTTAGGTTTCAGGTTGAAGGGTTTAGGGTTTAATGTTTAGGTTAGTGGTTCAGGGTTCCTGATTTCAGATTTAGGGTGTAGTGTTTATGTTTTAGGGTTTAGGGTTTAGTGGTTAGGGTTTTTGGTACAGGGTGTGGGATTAGGGTTTAAGGGTTAGGACATAGGTTTTAGGGTTAAAGGTTTGGGGTTTAGGGTTTGGGGTCTAGTGTTTAGGCTTTAAGCTTAGGGTTTAGGGTTTTGGGTTTGGGCTTAAGGTTTTGGAGTTTTGGGTTTGGGGTTTAGGGTTTAACTTTAGGGTTTGGGGTTTTAGGTTTAGGGTTGGGGGTTGTGGGTTCAAGATTTAGGGTTTTGGCTTTAGGGTATAGTTTTCTGGGTTTAAGGAATAGGGTTTAGGGTTTAAGGTATAGTGTTTTGGGCTTGGGGTTTTAGGCTTTCATGGTTTAGGGTGTAGGTGTTAGGGCTCAGGGTTTAGGGTTTTGGGTTTTGGGCTTGGGGTTTAGGATCTAGTTTTTAGGCCATAGGGTTTAAGGTTAAAGGTTTAGGGTCTAGGAAGCGGCCTGGGGTTTAGGGTTTAGGGTTTGTCAAATAGGATTTAGGGTTCAGGGTTGATGTTGTAGGGTGTAGGATGTAGGGTTTAGGGTTTAGGGTTGGGGTCTATGGAATAGGGTTTATGTTTTTGGGTTTTAGGCTTTTATGGTTTTGGGTTTTAGGCTTTTATGGTTTTGGGTTTTAGGCTTTTATGGTTTTGGGTTTAAGGTTTAGGTTTTGGAGTTTTTGGTTTAGGTTTTAGGAGTTTGGGATTTTGGGTTTCGGGTTTATGGCATAGGGTTTAGGATTTAAGATTTAAGGATTTGCTTTTTGGGTATAGGGTTTAGAATTTAGGGTTTTGGGTTAGTGCTTTTGGGTTTATGAATTAGGGTTTTGGGTTTAGGGAATAGGGTTTAGGGTTTAGGGTTTATGGTTTAGGGATTGGGGATTACGGTTAATGGTTTAAGTTTTAGGGTTTGGGGTTTTGTGTACTGGTTTTTGGGATTAAGGTTTAGGGTTTAGTGTTAAGGATTTAGGGTTTTGGGTTTTGGTTTTTGTGTTTGGGGTTTAGTGTTTATGATTTAGAGTTTAGGGTTTAAGATCTAGGGTCTACGTTTTCGGGTTTAGGAATTTGGATATAGGCTTTAGGCTTTATGGTTTGGGGTTTAGTGTTTCGGGTTTAAGGTTTAGGATTTAGGATTTTAGGTTTAGGGTTTAGCGATTAGGGTTTAGGGTTTTGGGTTTGGGGTATAGGTTTTATTTTTTAGGGTTTAGGGTTTGAGGTTTAGGTTAAAGGTTTAGGGTTCAGGTTTAAGGGTTTCAGGTTTTGTGTTTAAGGTTTAGGGTTTAGGGTTTAGAGTTTTGGGTTTTTGGTTTAAGGTTTAGTGCTTTTGGTTTCGGGTGTAGGGATTAGGTTTCGGGCTTTGGTTTTGGGGTTTAGGGTTAAAGGTGTAAAGATTAGGGTTTTGCATTTTTGGTTTAAAGTTTAGGGTTAATGGTTTAGGGTTCACGATTTGGGGATTTGGTTTTAGTGTTTAGTGTTTAAGGTTATGGGTTATGGGTTTTGGGTTTAGTTATTAGGGTTTACGGATTTGGGTTAAGGGTTAAGGGTTTAGGATTTAGGATTTTGGGTATCGGCTTTAGGCTTTGAGGTTTTGGTTTCGCTATTTAGTGTTTATCGTTTCGTGTATAGGGTTTTGGGTTTAGGGATTAGGGTTTGGCGTATTGGGTTTAGTGTTTAGGTTTTATGTTTTAGTGTTTCGGGCTTACGGCTTAGGTTAAGGGTTTAGGGTTTAAGATTTAGGGATTTGGTTTTAGTGTTTAAAGTTTAAGGTTATGGGTTATGGGTTTGAGGTTTAGGGTTTAGTGTTTATGGTTTAGGGTTTAGGGTTTAAGATTTAGGGCCTACGTTTTTGGGTTTTGCATTTAGGACATAGGCTTTAGGCTTTAGGGTTGAGGTTTAATGTTTAGGGTTTAAGGTTTAGGATTTAGGATTTTAGGCTTAGGGTTTAGGGTTTTGGGTTTTGGGTTTAGGTTTTAGGTTTTAGGGTTCAGGGTTGGAGGTTTAGGGTTCAGGTTTTAGGGTTTAGGGTTTTGTGTTTATGGTTTAAGGTTTAGGGTTTAGAGTTTTCGGTTTTGGGTTTAGGGTTTAGTGTTTTTCGTTTCTGGTGTAGGGATCCGATTTAGGTTTTGGTTTTAGGGTTTAGGGTTAAAGGTTTAAAGTTTAGGGTTTTGCATTTTTGGTTTGAAGTTTAGGGTTAATGGTTTAGGGTTCAAGATTTAGGGATTTGGTTTTAGTGTTTAGTGTTTAAGGTTATGGGTTTTGGGTTTAGTGTTTAGGGTTTACGGATTAGGGTTTAGGGTTTAGTGTTTAGGATTTTGGGTATTGGCTTTAGGCTTTGAGGTTTAGGTTTAGCTGTTTAGGGTTTAAGGTTTCGAGTATAGGGTTTCTGGTTTTAGGTTTTGGGTTTAGGATAAGGGTTTAGCATTTTGGGTTTATGTTTTAGGTTTTATGTTTTAGTGTTTAGGGCTTACGGTTTAGGTTAATGGTTTAGGGCTCAAGATTTAGGGATTTGGTTTTAGTGTTTAGTGTTTAAGGTTATGGGTTATGGGTTTTATGTTTAGGGTTTAGTGTTTAAGATTTAGGGTCTACGTTTTAGTGTTTAAGATTTAGGGTCTACGTTTTAGGGTTTACCATTTAGGATATAGGCTTTAGGCTTTATGGTTTAGGGTTTAGTGTTTGGGGTTTAAGGTTTAGGATTTAGGATTTTAGGTTTAAGGTTTAGGGTTTTGGGTTTAGGGTTTGGGGTTTTGGTTTTAGGTTTTAGGGTTTAGGGTTTGAGGTTTAGGTCAAAGGTTTAGGGTTCAGGTTTTAGGGTTTAGGGTTTTGTGTTTATGGTTTAGAGTTTTGGGCTTTCTGTTTAGGGTTTAATGTTTTTGGTTTCGGGTGTAGGAGTCAGGTTTAGGGTTTTGGTTTTAGCCTTTTGGGGTTTAGGGTTAAAGGTTTAAAGTTTTGCGTTTTGCATTTTTTGTTTAAAGTTTTTGGTTAATGGATTGGGGTTCAGGATTTAGGGATTTGGCTTTGGTGTTTAGTGTTTAAGGTTATGGGTTTTGGGTTTAGTGTTTACTGATTAGGGTTTAGGGTTTAGGGTTTAGGGTTTAGGGTTTAGGATTTAGGGTATAGGCTTTAGGCTTTGATGTTTAGGTTTTACTGTTTCGGGTTTAAGGTGTAGGGTTTAGGGCTTTGGGTTTTTGGTTTTGGGTTTAGGGATTAGGGTTTAGGATTTTGGGTTGAGGGCTTAGGTTTTAGGTTTTAGTGTTTACAACTTACTATTTAGGTTAATGGTTTAGGCTTCAGGTTCGAGGGTTTAGGGTTTAGTGTTTCTGGTATATGGCTTAGGGCTTAGAGTTTAGCGTCTAGGGTTTAGGGTTTAGGGTTTTGGATTGATGGTATATGCTTTAGGCCTTATGGCTTAGGGTTTACTGGTGAGGGTTTAAGGTTTAGGGTTTAGGGTTTTAGCTTTAGGGTTTAGGGCTTACAGTTTAGGTTCATGGTTTAGAGTTCAGGATTTAGGGATTTGGTTTTAGTGTTTGGTGTTTAAGGTTATGGGCTATGGGTTTTGGGTTTAGGGTTTAGGGTTTATGGTTTAGGGTTTAGGGTTTAAGATTTAGGGTCTACGCTTTAGGTTTTTGGGTTTTGGGTTAAGGTTTTAGGTTTTAGGGTTTCTGGTTTTAGGTTTATGTTAAAGGTTTAGGGGGTTCAGGTTTTAGGGTTTAGGGTTTACTGTTTAGGGTTTAGGGTTTAGGGTATTGGGTTTTGAGTTTAGGGTCTATTGTTTTGGGTTTCGGGTTTAAGGTTTAGTGTTTAGGGTTTTGGGTTGAAGGTTTAAAACTTAGGGTTTTGCGTTTTTGGTTAAAAATTTGGGGCTAATGGTTTAGGGTTCAGAATTTAGGGATTAGGGTTTCAAGTTTAGTGTTTAGGGTTAAGGGTTTTTTGTTTTGGGTTTATGGTTTATTGTTTATACATTAGGGTTTACGGTTTTGGGTTTAGGGTTTGGGGTTTTGGGTTTGGGTTTAAGGTTTAGGATTTAGGGTTTGGGGTTTAGGATTTAGTGTTTAGGGTCCAGGGTTTAGGCTATAGGGCTTAGGGTTTAAGATTTAGGGTCTAGGGTTTTTGGTTTAGGGTTTTTACGGTCTTTGTTTTTGGATTATGGTTTAGGGTTTAGGCCATAGGGCTTAAGGCTTAGGGTTTAGGGTCTGGTGTTCGGGGTCTTTGGTTTAAGGTTTAGGGTTAAGGGTTTAAGATATAGGATTTAAGGTTTAGGCTTTGGGATTCAGAGGTTAGGGCATAGGGTGTAGGGTTTAGTGTTTAGGGATTAAGGTTTATGGCTTTGGCTTTTGGGTTTCGTTTTTAGGGTTTAGGGTTAAGGGTTTTGGGTGCTGGGTTTAGGGTTTAATGTTTTGGGTTTGGGGTTTAAGCTTTAGTATTAAGTGTTTGTGGTTTATGTTTTAGGGTTTACATTTTAGGATTTACGGTTTTGGGTCCAGGTTTTAGGCTATAGGGTTTAAGGTTTAGAGTCTAGCGTTTGGGGTCTAGCGTTTAAGGTTTAGGGTTTTGGGTTTGTGAAGTAGGATATAGGGTTCAGGGTTTAGGTTGTAGGGTTTAGGGTTTAGGGTTTAGGGCTATGGTATAGGGATTCGGGTTTATGGTTTAGGGCTTAGGGTTTAGTGTTTAGGGTTTACAGTTTTGGGTTTTAGGCATTTACTATTTAGGGTTCAGGTTTTAGGTTTTGGGGTTTTTTGGTTTAGGTTTTTCGGTTTTAGGGTATAGGTTCAGGATTTAAGTTTTAACCTTTAGGTTTTAGGGTATAGGACTTTTGGGGTTAGGGTTTAGGTTTAGAGCATTAGGGTTTAGGGATTAGGGTTTAGGGTTTAGAGATTATGGTTTAGGGTTTAGGGATTAGGGATTAGGGTTTAGGGTTAAAGGTTTAAGGTTTTGGGTTTTTGGTCAATGCTTTAGGGTACAGGTTTTAGGGATTAGGGTTTAGGGTTTAGTGTTAAGGGTCTAGAGTTTTGGGTTTTGGGTAAGGGGTTAAGGGTTTAGTGTTTATGGTTTTGGGTTTAGGGTTTTGCGTCTAAGGTTTTGGGTTTAGGGTTTAGGATCTAGGGTACAGGCTTTAGGCTTTAGGGTTTAGGGTTTGGGGTTTGGGGTTTGGGGTTTATGTTTTAGGGTTTTGGGTTTGGGGTTTAGGGTTTAAGTTTAGGGTTTGGGGTTTTGGGTTTAGGGTTGCAAGTTGTGGTTTCAAGATTTATGATTTATGGTTTAGGGTTTAGGGTTTAGGGTATAGGGTACTGGGTTTAAGGTATAGGGTTTTGGGTTTAGGATTTAGGGTTTTGGGTTTAAGGTCTAGGGTTTTGGGTTTGGGGTTTTAGGGTTTCATGGATTAGGGTCTATGACTTGGGGCCTAAGATTTAGGGTTTTGGGTTTAATGTTTACGGTCTATGGTTTGGGGTCTACAGTTTTGGGTTTAGGGTATAGGACTTAGGGTTTAGGGTTTAGGATATAGGGGTTAGGGTTTAGGGTGTAGGGTTTTTTGTTTAGGGATTAATGTTTATGGTTTTAGGTTTAGGGTTTAGTGTTTAGGGTTTAGGGTTTTGGGTATAGAATTTAGGGTATAGGGTTTAGGGGTTGGGGTTTCGGGTTTGGGGTTTAGGCTTTAGGATAAAGTGTTTGGGGTTTATGTTTTAGGGTTTAGCTTATAGGATTTAGGGTTTCGGGTGCAGGGTTTAGGACATAGGGTTTAGGGTTTAAGGTTTAGGGTGTAGATTTTGGGGTCTAGGGTTTAGGGTTTAGGGTTTATGGTATAGGAAATTGGGTTTAGGGTTATAGGTGTAGGGTGTAGGATTTAGGGTTTAGCGCTAGGGTCTAGGGATTTGGGTTTATGGTTTTGGGATTAGGGTTTTGTGTTTAGGATTTAGGGATTTGGGTTTAAGGTTTTTGGTTTTAGGCTTTTATGGTTAACGGTTTCGGGTTTAGGTTTTGGGGTTTTTTGATTAGGTTTTTGGAGTTTTGGATTTAGGGTTTGGGTTTATGGTATTGGCTTTGGGATTTAAGTTTTAGGGATTAGGTTTTAGCGTATAGGGCTTTAAGGTTTAGGGTTCTGGGTTAGGGCTTTAGTGTTTAGGAATTTGGATTTAGGGTTTAGGGATAAGTTTTTATGGATTAGGGTTTAGGGTTAATGGTTTAAGGTTTATGATTTTGGGTTTAAGGTTTTGTGTTTTGGATTGATTGCTTAGGGTTCAGGTTTTAGGGTTTATGGTTTAGTTTTTGGGGTTTAGGGTCTAGGGTTTTTGGTATAGGGTATAGGGTATAGGGTTTAGGGAATGGGGTTTTGGATTTTGGTTTTTTGTTTTTGGGTATAGGGTTTAGGCTTCAGGTTTTAGGGTTTAGGGTTTAAGGTTTAGGTGAGTGGTTCATGGTTCTTGTTTTAGGATTTAGGGTTTGTGTTTATGGTTTAGAGTCTATCATTTTGAGTTTAGGGCTTAGGGTTTCGGTTACAGGATCTAGGTTTTAGGGTTTAGGGTTTAGGGTCCAGGGTTTAAGGGTATAGGGATTTGGGTTTATGGTTTTGGGCTTGGGATTTAGTGTTTAATGTTTAGGGATTCGGGTTTATGGTCTTGGGTTTTAGGTTTTTATGGTTTTGGGTTTTGGGTTTTGGGTTTTGGGTTTTGGTTTTGGGATTTTGGGTTCAGGTTTTTGGATTTTGCAATTTAGGGTTTCGGGTGTACGGTATAGAGTTTAGAATTTAGGGTTAAGGGTTTGGCATATTGGGTTTAAATTTTTGGTTAGGGCTTTAGTGTTTAGGGATATAGGTTCAGGGTTTAGGGATTAGCATTTAGGGATTAGGGATTAGGGTTAAAGGTTTAATTTTTATGATTTTGGGTTTAGGGTTTTGGATTTTGAATTAATTGATTAGGGTTCAGATTTTAGGGTTTAGGGTTTAGGGTTTGGTGTTTTGGGTTTAGGGTTTAGGATTTTGGGTTTTGGGTTCTGGGAGTCGGGTTTAGTATTTATGGTTTATGATTTAGCGTTTAGGGTATAGGATTTAGGCTGTAGGGTTTAGGGATTAGGGTTTTGTGCTTTTAGGTTTCAGGTTTAAGGGTTTAGGGTTTAATGCTTAGGTTAGTGGATCAGGGTTCATGATTTAGAATTTAGGGTGTAGTGTTTATGTTTTAGGGTTTAGCGTTTTGGGTTTAGGGTTTAGTGGTTAGGGTTTTGGGTATAGGGATCGAGTTTATGGTTTAGGGCTTAAGGTTTAGGGTTTCGTGTTTTAGGCTTTTATGGTTTAGGGTTTGGGATTTAGGGTTTAGGGTATAGGGTTTAGGGTAAAGGGTTTTGGGTTTAGGGTATAGGATGTGGGATTTGGGTTTAAGGGTTAGGACTTAGGTTTTAGGGTTAACGGTTTGGGGTTTAGGGTTTGGGGTCTAGGGTTTAGGGTTTGGGGTTTGGGGTTAAGGTTTTGGGGAATTGGGTTTGGGGTCTAGGGTTAAGGCTTTATGGCTTAAGGTTTAGGATTTGGGGTTTGGGATTTAGGTTTTCGGGTTTTGGGTCTAGGGCCTAGGGTTTAAGTTTCGGGTTTGAGGTTTTGGGTTAAGGGTTGGGGGGTTGTGGGCTCAGGATTTAAGGTTTAGGGTTTAGGGAATAGTGTTATGGATTTAAGGTATAGGGTTTAGGGTTTGGGATTTAGGGATTAGGATTTAGGGTTTAGGGTTTATAGTTTAGGGATTAGGGTTTAGAGTTTGGGGTTTGGGGTTTAGGTTTTGGGGTTTTGGGTCTAGGGTTCAGGGTTTAAGTTTCGAGTATGGGGTTTTGGGTTTAGGGTTGGGGGTTGTGGGTTCAGGATTTAGGGTTTAGGGTTTAGGGTATAGTCTTCTGGGTTTAAGGTATATGGTTTAGGGTTTAGGATTTAGGGGCTAGGGTTTATAATTTAGGGCTTGGGGTTTAGGGTTTCGGATTTAGGGTTTAGGGTTTAAGGTATAGTGTTTTGGGTTTGGGGTTTTCGGCTTTCATGGCTTAGGGTTGATGGTTTGGGGTCTAGGGTTTTGGGTTTAGGCTATAGGGATTAGGCTTTAGGGTTTAGAGTTTACGGTCTAGGGTTTGGGGTCTACGGTTTAGGGTTATAGTTTAGGATTTAGGGTTTAGGGTTAAGGATGTAGGATGTAGCGTTTAGGGTTTAGGGTGTAGTGTTTTGTGTTTAGGGATTAAGGTTTATAGTTTAGGGTTTAGGGTTTTGCATGTAGGTGTTAGGGTTCAAGGTTTAGGGTTTGGGGTTTTGGGTTTGGGGTTTAGGATTTAGGATTAAGTGTTTGGGGCTTATGTTTTTAGGTTTAGGTTTTAGGATTTAAGGTTTGGGATCTAGGTCTTAGGCCTTAAGGTTTAAGGTTAAAGGTTTAGGGTCAAGTGTTTGTGGTATAGGATTTAGGATTAAGTGTTTGGGGTTTATGTTTTAGGGTTTAGGATTTTAGATTTAAGGTTTAGGATATAGGGTTTGAGGTATAGGATTTAGGGTTCAGGGTTGATGTTGTAGGGTGTAGGGTGTAGGGTTTAGGGTTTAGGGCTAGGGTCTGTGGATTAGGGTTTATTGGTTTAGGGATTAGGGTTTAGTGTTTAGGGTTTTAGGGATTAGGGTTTATGGTTTTGGGTTTTGGGTTTTGGGTTTTAGGCTTTTATGGTTTAGGGTTTAGGGTTTAGGGTTTAGGGTTCAGGTTTTGGGGTTTTTTGTTTAGGTTTTCGGAGTTTGGGATTTAGGGTTTCGGGTTTAGGATATAGGGTTTAGGATTTAAGTTTTAAGGATTTGCTTTTTGGGTATAGGGTTTGGGGTTTAGGGTTTGGGGTTTGGGCTTTTGGGTTTATGGATTAGGGTTGAGGGTTTAGCAATTAGGATTTAGAGTTTAGGGTTTATGGTTTACAGATTGGGGATTGCAGTTAATGGTTTAAGTTTTAGGGTTTGGGATACAGGTTTTTGGGATTAGGGTTTAGGGTTTAGGCTTTAATGTTTATGGTATAGGGTTTAGGGTTAAAGATTTACGGTCTACATTTTGGGGCTTATCAATTTAGTCTTTAGGCTTTATGGTTTAGGGTTTAGTGTTTAGGGTTTAAGGTTTAGGATTTAGGATTTTTGGTTTCGAGTTTAGCGATTAGGGTTGAGGGTTTTGGGTTTAGCGTTTAGGTTTTATTTTTTAGGGTTTAGAGTTTGAAGTTTAGGTTAAAGGTTTAGGGTTCAGGTTTTAGGGTTTAGGGTTTTGTATTTATGGTTAAGGGTTGAGGGTTAAGAGTTTTTGGTTTTAGGTGTAGGGGTTAGGATTAGGGTTTTGGTTTTAGGGTTTAGGGTTAAAGGTTTAAAGTTTAAGGTTTTGCGTCTTTCGTTTAAAGTTTAGGGTTAATGGTTAAGGGTTCAGGATTTAGGGATTTGGTTTTGGTGTTTAGTGTTTAAGGTTATGGATTTTCGTTTTGGTTTTAGAGTTTAGGGTTTACGGATTAGGGTTTAGGGTTTAGGGTTTAGGGTTTAGGAATTAGGGTATCGGCTTTAGGCTTTAAGGTTTAGGTTTGCTGTTTAGGGTTTAAGTTTTAGGGATTAGGGTTTTTGGTTTTAGGTTTTCGGTTTAGGGATTAGGGTTTGGCGTTTTGGGTTTAGGGTTTAGGTTTTAGGTTTTAGTGTTTAGGGTTCTGGATTTAGGGATTTGGTTTTAGTGTTTAGTGTATAAGGTTATGGGTTTAGGGTTTAGTGTTTTTGGTTTAGGGTTTAAGGTTTAGGGTTTAAGATTTAGGATCTACATTTTAGGGTTTAGGATTTCGGATATAGGCTTTAGGCTTTATGGTTTAGGGTTTAGAGTTTAGGGTTTAAGGTTTTGGATTTAGGATTTTAGGCTTAGGGTTTAGGGTTTAGGGTTTAGGGTTTTGGGTTTAGGGTTTAGGTTTTAGGTTTTAGGGTTTAGGGTTTGAGGTTTAGCTTAAAAGTTTAGGGTTCAGGTTTTAAGGCTTAAGGTTTTGTGTTTATGGTTTGGGGTTTTGGGTTTAGCATTTAGTGTTTTTAGTTTCAGGTGTAGGCATTAGGTTTAGGGTTTTGGTTTTAGGATTTAGGGTTTAATGTTTAAATTTTAGGGTTTTGTGTTTTTTGTTTAAGTTTAGGGTTAATGGTTTAAGGTTCAGGATTTAGGGATTTCGTTTTAGTGTTTAGTGTTTAAGGTTATGGGTTTTGGGTTATGGGTTTAGGGTTTAGTGTTTACGGATTAGGGTTTATGGTTTAGGGTTTAGGATTTATGGTATAGGCTTTAGGCTTTGAGGTTTAGGTTTTGTTGTTTAGGGTTTAAGGTTTAGGATTTGGGGTTTTGGGTTTTGGGTTTTGGGTTTAGGGATTAGGGTTTAGGGTTTTGGGTGTAGGATTTAGGGTATAGGGTTTAGGGGTTGGGGTTGGGCTTTCGGGTTTCGGGTTTAGGCTTTAGGATTAAGTGTTTGGGGTTTATGGTTTATGGTTTAGGGTTTAGCTTTTAAGATTTAGGATTTAGGGTCTAGGGTTTTGGACATAGGGTTTTGGATTCAGGTTTTAGGATTTAAGGTTTACGGTTTATGGTTTAGGGTTTAGGGTATTGGGTTTTGGGTTTTGGGTTTTGGGTTTTGGGTTTTGTGTTTTGGGCTTCGGGTGTAGGGAATGGGTTTTGGGCTAAAGGTTTAAAACTTAGGGTTTTGCGTTTTTGGTTTAAAATTTAGGGCTAATGGTTTAGGGTTCTGGATTTAGGGATTAGGGTTTAGTGTTTAGTGTTTAGGGTTAAGGGTTTTTTGTTTTGGGTTTAGGGTTTAGTGTTTATGGGTTTAATTTTTATGGTCTATGGTTGGGGGTCTACAGTTTTGGGTTTAGGATATAGTACTTAGGGTTTAGGGTTTAGGATGTGGTGTCTAGGGTTTAGGGTGTAGGGTTTTGTGTTATGGATTAAGGTTTATGGTTTTAGGTTTAGGGTTTCGTGTTTGGGGTTTAGGGTTTTGGGTGTAGGATTTAGGGTATAGGGTTTAGGGGTTGGGGTTGGGGTTTCGGGTTTCGGGTTTCGGGTTTAGGCTTTAGGATTAAGTGTTTGGGGTTTATGTTTTAGGGTTTAGCTTTTAGGATTTAGGGTTTAGGGTCCAGGGTTTAGGACATAGGGTTTAGGGTTTAAGGTTTAGGGTGTAGGGTTTTGGGTCTAGGGTTTAGGGTTTAGGGTTTAGGGTCTAGGGTTTATGGTATAGGATATAGGGTTTAGGGTAAAGGGTGTTGGTTGTTGGGTTTAGGGTTTAACGCTAGGGTCTGGGGATTAGGGTTTATGGTTTAGGGATTAGGGTTTAGTGTGTAGGGTTTAGGGATTTGGGTTTAAGGTTTTGGGTTTTAGGCTTTTATGGTTTACAGTTTCGGGTTTAGGTTTTGGGGTTTTTTGATTAGGTTTTAGGAGTTTGGGATTTAGGGTTTTGGGTTTAGGATATAAGTTTTAAGAATTAGGTTTTAGGGTATTGGGCATTAGGGTTTAGGGTTTTGGGTTAGGGCTTTAGCGTTTAGGAATTTGGATTTAAGGTTTAGGGATTAGTTTTTATGGATTAGGGTTTTGGATTAAAGTTTTAAGGTTTATGATTTTGGGTTTAGGGTTTTGTGTTTTGGATTAATCATTTAGGGTTTAGTGTTTAGGTTTTAGGTTAAGGGTTTTGGGCTTGGGCTTTAGGTTTTGGGAGTCCGGTTTAGTGTTTATGGCTTATGGTTTGGGGTTTAAGGCATAGGGTTCAGTGTAATACCCCGCTTCTTAAAACCCGGTCTGATTTCGCGATTGAACCGGTTTAACCATGCAGGAACCGAGCCAGAGGATATTAGAGCGGGTTCCTTATGGGCTATGATGGCACGGGTGACCTTAAACACCGGCTGGCCCGACAAGTCCGAGCCAGTGCCAGAAGAGATGGGAGTGCCCAAACCGTGTACGTGCACCTACCATAAGGCTATGTACGGATAAAACAGGTATTATATCCGTATTTTAAGGTATATACGTATGCTACATCGTATGCCTGGGGTGGGGTTCGTGCCGAGGTCCGAACCCGGTCAAAATCCCAAGTTTTGGCTCTCAGGCGGGTAGGACAGGTGGGTACACCCACCCACCTGAGTGACCCATCCAAGACTATTCACTTAATTAGGAATAGTATATAAGGCTTTATGATTTCTTTTCTTTCCATTTATTACCCTCGTACGTTTGGTGAGAAAAGTAAAGAGGA
>NW_024868759.1:34797-64134 GCF_013358625.1 Macadamia integrifolia | reverse complement strand
AAAAGATTATTGTGTCAGCACTTCGGATGAAGAAGCTACTAGATTAAGGGTGTCAGTGCTACTTGGCATCTGTGACAGATACTAAGATAGAGGTTAGACCATTGACCAAACTGGATTTGGTAAGGGAATTTCTTGATATATTTTCAGATGACTTGATAGGATTGCCCCAAGACTGAGAGATAAAGTTTGTTATAGATCTACTCCCCGGCTCAACACCACTATCAAAAGCTCCTTACCGTATGGCCCCACAAAACTAAAGGAACTATAGGTGTAGCTTCAAGACCTTATGAAGAAGGGATTCATTAGACCTAGTGTGTCTCCTTGGGGAACACCAGTATTGTTCGTCAAAAAGGATGGAAGTATGAGGTTGTGTATTGATTATTGGGAGCTTAACAAGCTAACCATCAAGAACCGGTACCCCTTGCCAAGGATTGATGATTTGTTCAATCAACAACAAGGTGGTAAGGTATTCTCTAAGATTGACCTTAGATCGGGCTACCGCCAGCTCAGAATCAGGGATAGTGGTGTCAGTAAAATAGCTTTTAGATCTCGGTATTGACATTACGAGTTATTGGTGATGTCATTTGGACTGACAAATGCACCGGCTGCATTCATGGACTTAATGAACCGGGGATCTTGGATATCTTAGACAAGTTTGTGATTGTGTTCATTGATGACATCTTGGTGTACTCCAAGAGTGCAGAGGAACATGTTGTTCACTTGAGGCTAGTACTGTATCATCAGAGAGAAAAGCAACTCTACACCAAATTTAGCAAGTGTGAGTTCTAGCTTTCAAAAATGGCATTCCTAGGCCACATTGTCTCAGATAAGGGTATAGATGTTGACCCATGCAAGGTGAAGGCAGTTCTAGAGGGGTACACCCCCAAGAATGTGGCAAACATTCATACTTTTCTGGTATTGGTCAGATACTATAGGAGGTTTATTGATTTCTCCCGTATTTCTACACCAATGACCTAACTCACACGTGAAGGTGTGAAATTTGAGTGGTCCAATGCTTATGAGAAGAGCTTCAAGGAGCTAAGGCAAAGGCTGAAATCAACTCCGATCTTGACTATTCCGACCGATACAGGTGGTATAGTTGTGTATAGTGATGCCTCCAAGCTAGGATTGGGTTGTGTGTTGATGCAGTATGGGAAGGTCATTGCCTATGGATCTTGCTAGTTGAAAGACTATGAGAAGAACTACCCCACCCATAACTTGGAATTGGCAACAGTAATTTTTGCCTTGAAAATCTAGAGGCATTACTTGTATGGTGAGAAGAGTGAGATATATAGTGACCACAAGAGCCTCAAGTACTTCTTCACCCAAAAGGAGCTCAACATGATATAGAGACATTGGCGGGAATTGATGAAGGATTATGACTGTACTATCCACTACCACCCAGGGAAGGCCAATGTGGTAGCTGATGCATTTAGTCAAAAATCTTAGTCACTGACTCTTGCATCACAGACCATTAATGAGTATCTCGTAAAAGAGGCCAGGAAGGTGGATTTGGAACTACTAGTGGAAGGTCCTTGTCACTATTGGAATTAGTGGTACAACCCAGTCTAGTGGACAGAATTACTACTGCTCAGGGTACTGATGCAGAGTTGCTGAAATTGATAGTTGGTTGTAAGGAAGGAAACTAGAAGGACCCAGATTTCTCCCTAACTGGAGGGGGATTCTTAAGTTTAAGGGGAGATTACGTGTGCCTAGTGATGGTGACTTGAGAGATATTGTTTTGAGAGGGGCACACAGCTCTCCATACTCTATTCACCCTGGCAGCACCAAGATGTACAAGGATCTAAAATGTTCCTACTGATGGAAGGGAATGAAGAATTATGTTGCCACACATATTTCAAGGTGCCTCACATGCTAGCAAGTTAAGGTTGAACGACAAAGGCCCCATGGTTTACTACAGTCATTACCTATTCTGGAGTGGAAATGAGAGAATATTACCATGAACTTCATCACAGGGTTATCCCGCACTAGCAAGGGTATGGATGCCATTTGGGTAGTTGTGGACCGCCTGACCAAGGCAACTCACTCCATCTCAATTAAGGTCACTTTCTCCATGGACAAGTTGGCCAAGTTGTACATCGAAAACATCATCTGGTTGCATAATGTACCCATTAGCATCATCTCTGATTGAGATCCTAGATTCACTTCCAAGTTCTGGACATGTGTGCAGAAGGCTATGGGCACACAATTGAATTTCAGCATGGCATTACCCACAAACAGATGGACAATCGGAGAGGACCATCCAGACCTTGGAGGACCTACTTCAAGCATGTGCCTTGGATATGAGTTACAACTAGGATGAGCACATCTCTCTTATTGAGTTCTCCTACAACAACAGTTACCAGGCCACCATCGGTATGTCTCCGTTCGAGCCATAGTATGGTAGGAAATGCCAGACTCCTTTGTATCGGGACAAAGTTGGTGAATGACACATTCTAGGTCTAGACTTGATACAAGCAACTAGTGATAAGGTGAATGTGATTAAAGAAAGAATCAAGGCAGCTCAGTCCAGACAGAAGATTTATGTAGATGTCAAGAGGAAGCATCTGGAGTTTGGGGTTGGAGATAAGGTATTCTTGTGGATCTCCCCAGTCAAAGGAGTGATGTTGTTCAGCAAGAAAGGCAAGCTAAGTCCTAGATTTATGGGACCGTATGATATACTGGAAAGGATTGGATTAGTGACCTATAGGATAGCTTTACCACCAGAGTTGGAGGGTACAAATGATGTCTTCCATGTATCCATGTTGAGAAAGTACATTCCCGACCCCACTCACGTCTTGACTTATGTACCACGTGAGTCGAACGAGGATTTTGCCTACATGGAATATCCAGAGAAGATTATTGACTGGAAGGACCACATCCTCCGTAATCGTACCGTTTCCTTCATCAAGGTGAAGTGGATGAACCACCTGGAATAAGAATCCTCTTGGGAATGGGAAGAGGAGAAGAAGAAACAATATCCTGGATTATTTTATTTATGAGGTATGTTCAATTTCGAGGATGGAATTCTTGTTAGATGGGGGGATGTTACACCTGTGCCCTAACCCGATCTAAATTGAACTATTGTGATAGGTCTCAGACCGAAGGTGGAAAGTACCATCAGATTTTGTCTCGTGGTAGCCCATTGTAAAAGGGGGAGAGATGACCTCACTTGCTCATGTATTGCTTGCCAATCCAACTGGAGGGGATTCAAGCCTTCCGATCCCAAAAGGTAAGTTACCCGACACTCTTACACTTAAATACCGACACCCACAAAAACTGTTGGAAGACCATACTTAAGACCTAGGGTAACTACCCATGCAAGACCAACTTGTGGATAGCAAGTAGTCAAGATACATAGTTGTCTTGACTAACAAAAATAGACCACCAGAAGCACCTAGGCCTAGATCTGGTGGACTGAATCTGGTGGCCACTTGTGCTGTCCAATGGACTCTGATGCCCGTGGGTCCCACCACCCGCACCGTGAACAATCCAGGATGACCCGTACACTCTCCCACACTTTCTTCGTGGCTTTTACTTTGTATGAGTCCAAGGAGATGGGCTTGCATGTCCCGAATCAGGAAATAACCCATATGGACCGACTAAGGGCCAACCAAACAGACCTTAGTGTGAGACTTACTATATAAGTGAGAAATGAGATTCATTTACCATTTCTCACTTGTAGAAAAGTGGGAGGGGGAAAGAGGAGGTGAAAAGGGAAGAGGAAGAAGGAGGAAGGAAGCTCACCTTTCTCCCGGCTATATGCACCCATGCCGGAATCCTTGCCAGAGGTAAGTGCCACCTCTCCTACCACTCTCTCTCTTCATTTTGAGCTAGGGAAAAGTGAGTATGGATATGCATCTTGACCTCCACACCTCCACAAGCTCAGAGAGTGCATGTTTCGCCTCATCGGTGTGATTACGGAGCTCAAACCAAGTCTGGTGAGCTCCGACAACAAGATGGACCAAATGACCATCTAAGGTTTTGATCCTTTGATCAATGTATCTCCCAAATGGCCTGGTGGAATCGGGATTTTTTTTATCTTAAAATGATGTTAGGAACACCCCCTACAGACTCCACGAAACAAATCCTGGCAATCAGACCCAAGCTGAAAAGCCCCAAATGGCATGGGCACTTTCTATGTGTCCACCTAAAACACTTGGCCAGGATCTAGTGGCTATTTTTGGTGAGGTCTTTGAACCTTAGGACCTCTCTGTCTGCAGCACCGGATTCACTTCTGATGAATCCGATGGATTCCAACACTGTATCCAGTGACTGAATCCGGTGACCTATACTGTCCAGGTTGGACAGTGTCTGACTCCTTTGGGGGTAACCCTTGTGGACCCCTTCCGATGTTCCCGACATGTATTGATGTTTGGTTACATTTGTGCCTCGGATAGAGACGCACATGTACCCCAAGGCAGATAGTGAATTGAACACCTAGTGGTTGTACTTGGAACTCGATCCGTTCAAACTTAATCAAGGTGAGGGATGGTTGACTTTTGTTTTCGGATTGTTTAATTATTTTAGAACTGCTCGCATGTATTAGGATTTTCACATGATTATTTATATTGTTTAAATGATTATGATGTTCCATAATATGTTATGTTATTGCATAATATATTGTTGTTGGAATTGATATGAGATGTATGTTGTGAGATGGAATTCGGTGTGGCCGAGGTGGTTCCGATACCGTGATTGTTATATGGATGTTGTATTCATGCATTGATTATGTGCATTAGATTATACGTAGTCAAGGATTACACTTTGTGGGCGATGGTGATCCAAGTATCGTGTACTCCGGGACTGCATGTGGAAATGGATACTCTTCATGGCCGATGGTAATTCCGGTGTTGCATAGTCTATACTCAACTGCTTTGTATGCTAAAATAGGTATATAGTCGTGGGTTACACTTTGTGGCCGATGGTATCCCGATATCATGTTCCCCGGGATTATACTTGGAAATGGACCCACTTCGTGGCCGATGGTGATCCCAGTGTCGCATAGTCCATACTAACTGTATCATTATGAAAGGCATGTAGGATATTATGGTTAGGTGACATTCCCCATGCTAAGTCCCCTTGCCAATAGGGGGTAAGGTGTTGGATAACCCAATAATGATATGTTCGATGAACCTTTTCAAAATGCCACACCCGAAGTACGATGTGATTGTTACTAGAGGCAAGAACTAGTCCGGCGTGGCTGATGGTGATCCCGATGCCGTGACTGCCAGGAGGGGGTTATCAAGGGTTTGCTAGGTGACCGATGGATGCATCATGGGACCAGCAGGCTCCTAATCACAGCCAGGGTTTGTATCATTGTGTAGTCAATATGCAAGTTCCGAGACCAGGGATACATCCTAATGTGCCGTAGTAGCATTACCCGACTTAGTTGTATTGTTAGGTTGTTTAATAATCAAATGGATTGCATCTCATGGACTATGTGTTTAATTCCTATATTCAAGTCATCATGGAATATTATATATGTGAATGTTTGTGCCTGAATGTGCATGAACCCCACCCCTCACTGAGCAAGTTGGAAGCTCACCCCATGTATATGCCCCCTTTTAGATGATGATGCAGGTATTGTCGTGCCTATGGCTTGTGACTCTCTATCCTCCTGACCCGAGTACATAGTGAGCGACTGGTGGATGCCAAAAGTGAAGGAATATGATCAAGACTATGCTTGAGACCACTGTGCTTATGCGGCACTCTAAGGTGTAGAGTGTATTTGTGACTTTTGATACCGAACTTCACAATTGGTATTCTTTTGGGCTTATTATATATAAGTCATGCATACTTGTAAATTGGATAAACCAGTTATGAATATGTAATATCACTAGATGACTTCCCCCATTTTAATTATGATTCTGCTATTATGCTCTGATTCCGCTACAATTGGTTTGGTTTGTGTTGTGAGATTGTTTATGTTAAGGTACTGCTATTAGAGATCTTAGTCGGTTTGTAAAATGGGTAAGCGTCTTACTCACACCACTAGTATTCTTAATGGTAAATTGGGTTTATTGGAATTGGGGTGTGACAACTTCCCCATCCCGCGTAGCCTCACCATTCTTTGGTTCTAATTAAGTCAACTAATTCGATTAGGTTAGTATTCATGTCATTAAATGGTCTTCTTAAAGTCCACTCATTATCCAAAACAACACTGAAATATGTGCTCAGTAAGGAGCACCAGTTGATGGGCATCGATGGATGGTGGCCATCGGTGGGGTAATTGATTGGTGAGCCAAAGAGTGCAGAAGCAAGACTTAGAATTTATCCACTGGTGGATGGTCACCGGCTAGTGTTGGTCCACTGATGGTCATCGACTGGTGGAACTATGGGAGTGAGACCTCTGCCCAGATTTCATTCTCAGAACTCCAAGGCCTTTTTAGGTGTGATCTAGTAAAATTTTCATAGCATGCAGATGATCTTACCATCATCAATAATTTCCCTAGTTTAAGTTGTTTTTCCTAATTTGGGAATTGGTTCACCTTAGGTTGCATGCATGTAGCTTAACTATGAAATTAGTAATGCAAACACAAAAAATATACCTATGGACCATGGATTACAGTAGGAGTTATCCTATAGTCCAAGTTGGGTTCTAATATGAAATTGGGTGGAAGAGGAAAAGATAATTAAGTTGAGATTCTCCATTTTTTGTTGTAGGGCTCCAAATCCCAACTTAAGATATGCTTTCCCAACCCAATCCATTGATTTAGGTGATAAATCAGTTAGGCCCTTGATCCCTTACTGGTCTAACAATGTTTTAAGATGAGAGGGAGACAGAGAGAGAGTGTGTGTGAACTCACCTACCTTGAGTATGGTTTGCAGGTAGTGTAGAGACTCCCCCTTACTTCAGCTCTAATCCTTCCTTTTCCTGCCTTCTTTCCTTCTTCTTCCTCTCCTTTATTCAATTGTGAAATGAGAGAAATGAATCTCATTTGTACATTATGTGCATCACTCAAATGACTAAGGTCTGTTTGGTAAAATAAAGTGTTTTCCATAAAAGAGATTATTCCTCGAATTGATACAAGTGGGCCCACCTTCGTAAGGACTGAACACATTAATTAGGTACCTTATATGATGTACAAGCCATCAAAGGTGATTTGGAGTACACAGTGCTAAGACTCGAGGCCTCACGAAGAAATAACCCATTCTTGAAGTACTGCACATCTGGTAGATGCTCACCCGTGGATGGTTGTCCACCGGTGGTGAGAAACCGGTGAGTTTTGCTTAATAAAATTTAACTACAATTTCTCTAGTGTACTTTCTCTATTGATCACGGAGGTTTGTGTGACACTAAGTATACTGGCTTAAGTATGTCAAACGTTCATAATTATGTGGTTGTTATTAAAGTTAGAATACTTACCAGTTTTCCTCGAAGGCTTGAATTCCTTCCAGTTTAATTGGAAGGAACTACACTTACAAGTAGGATCATTCCTCCATTCTTTACAGTGTACTGTAGCAACCCAATAATCATTGGTTCTATTAATTCCCTATGATTCATCTGTGATTAACATCATAGACCAAATTAGGGCAAGGGTGTAACATAATTCATGTGGTCATGTTCTCTACTTGCTAAACAACTTAGACATGTATGATTCATATACATGCAGCCTAAGTTAGGTTCTAACCCTAAAGTGATGAAAACCCACCTAATGAGTTCGAATCAAACATATGGTTAAATCCCACTGTCTAAGTAATATCTCATTTAACCATAGGCACCCAAATGGGACCAATTGTTCTAAGGATGAAATCTGGGCAAATATCTCGTCATTTGTGGCATCATCGGTCAATGTTCAATCAACTAGAGACATCCAAAGGAGAGTAATTTCTTAGGTTCCTAATCTACTATTTCTCCAACAAGTGAACAACCATCGGAGAGGCACCATCCACCAGTGACACCTGATGAAATCATATTCCAAAAATGGTTTGGGAGTGTGATGGGATATTCAATTCTGGTATTCTAAGAATAGAGCTAACAACATTAACACACTTATTGGCTATGTCATAACCAAGTTTTGCAATGAGGCTATGCGGTAAAGGGATATTGGCTAAATTATTTATTTCTTAGGAAGGTGAGGGGGTGTTGTGTCTAAATTTATGGAGTGTTTATTTTATTTAATTATTTATGTATGCTTATGATAAATGTATAATTCTTGTTCAGTAATTGTCAAATTCTCATTATGTTATATATTTTGAGATTACTATGATTAGTGTGTTTGAAGTGGAAATATGGAATATGGTATTTAGTGTATAACATGAGATTTTATGTATGAAAGTGTATGTGATGTGTGGGGAACACGGTGTGGCCGAGGGTGGATTTTGGTACCGTGTTCCCACGTATGAATTGAATGTTATGTGCATATGGTGTTCTGTATGTTTATAACATGAAGTAACATGAGGTTAGGGATAATATACCCAGTGCTATGTCCCCTTGCTAACAAGGGTAAGGTGTTGGATAACCCATGTGGTAGGTTCAATGAACCTATCTGGAATACCATGTCCACGGTACAATATGATTATTTCTAGAGACGGACATAGCCCAGTGTGACCAATGGTAATTCTAGTGTCGTGGCATGCCAGAATGGGCTTATCAGGAGTTCGCTGGAAGACCAAAGGTCGCATTTCAGGACCGGAAGGCTTCTAATTGCAACTAGGATTTGTATCACTCGGTGACCAATAGCGCATTCCGAGACCAGGGATACTACCTAATGTGTAGTAGTAGCACTTATACCAAATCTAACTTAGTATGTTGTTTAGGTTCTTTTTGTAAAATGAACTCATGCACCGCATCATAATATCTATGGTTGTATATGAATTGCATCATTACTGAATGTGTTTGCTTGCATGCTCCCATCACTTAATGGGCTTAGTGAAATTCATCCCATGTTGTGTTTCCTTTTTAGATGGTGACATAGGCAATCAGGTGGCAGCTAGTGGTGAGACACCTACTTTTGTAGCTGATGATTGGTGGGGGCCAGAGTATGAGGAGCATGATCCTGACTATGTTTGTGAGGATTGTGTCTATGGCACACCATGGAGATGATGAAGATCATGTACTATTCTTTTTTATTATTTTGTGTAAATATGGATGTAAGGATTGTATAAATGTGTAAATGTAATATGATGTCTGTTCGGAGAAAATTTTGTAAATATTTATGTTATAATATAGAAAATCACTAGTTTCATATGTACAAGTATTACTTTATATCTTTTCCGCTGATTTGTTAGTTGATCTTGCTTTTAACTGTGAAGTTAAAGTACTACATTTGTGATCTTGGAGGATTGGCTGGATATATGGGTATGTAAAGGTCACATACATTTACCTTAGTGACGGTGGGGTGTGACATTAGTTCTCCCACCTTTTCTATCAAACTTGATGGTTCTACTTTTGATTTTTTGAACCGTCACGGGGAATTAAACAAGGTTGCCCACTCAATCTTTTCCTATTTATTGTGGCTTTGAAAGCTTTATCTAGATTGTTGTGCAGTAGGGACCTTAGTCTTTTTAAAGGGATTATAGTGGCTAGAAGAGCACCTAAGTTCTCTCATCTGCTCTTCGCTGACAATACTTTTATCTTTTGTTGACCCACTGTTGAAGATGTATCTATTGGATTTATGAGCTTAATTAATTATTCGGGTTGATTAAATGGGTGAGAGTCAAGTTTCATGAACCGGTTCGATCCACTCTCAGGTTTAGGGATATCCTGCCCCAACCTATTGTGGTTTAGAGTTTTGGGTGTAGGACAGTATTATAAATACTGGGTTTTGGGTCCCTACAATCACTATTCACTCTTTCCCACTTTACCACCAAAGTGAGAGAACCAATGAGGTCAAGGGTTGTAGAAGATCGAGAACTAAGGGAGGAAAACTGTGAAGAATGGCATCGATCATCTTCAACATACTAGGTGAAAGGTACAAAATGGTTCTCCATAATTTTATTAGATTCATGTTCTTGTTTCTTTGTGTGGTTTCTTCAACTAGAGTTTCGAATTCGAACCCATAAGTTTCCTTAACAGTATCCATTATCAAATGCATCCTTGATATCTTCTATGACCTGGAGAACTACTTTTTGCAATATTTTGGATATCCAAGAAATGAAAAATGACTCCAGTTACCTTGGCACCAATCTTTACCATGCTAGAGCTAGAGGTCTCATATTTAAACATATTCTTAAAAGAGTTGAGAAAAAACTTGATTTTGTAACCTTCTATCTTTTGCAAAAAGATCTGTCCTCATCCAATTCATCCTATCCTCCACACCTTCTTACCTTATGTCTTTTTTAAAGTTCCCTAAGATCATCTGCAAACAACTTGATTCCATTTATCTTCATTTTTGGAATAGGGATACTAATCAACACAAGAAATGCCACCTTATTGGATGGCACAAAGTATGTTCTCCAAACTCTAAAGGAGCCTTAGGGTTAAGAGACTCTGAGAATAAAAAATAAAGCTCTTCCTTTGAAAATGGAAGTGGAAACAAAACAAGGTTTTGAACAGATCCTTGGATCCCATCTATACATAACTTCAGCCTCCCAAATTTAAACAATTCTTATCAACTGCAATCTTCTTTAATGTAGGTGAGTGATTTCTGTATGGGAAATAATTGGAATGCTAGCCTAATTTCTTCTTCGATTCCATTATCCCTTGCTAATAATATTCTACAAGTTCCTTCTTACCACTAACAATGATAAATGGTGGTGTCACCTCTAAAAAAAGGATTCTTACCACCAAAATGGTTTCTAAATTAAAATTTGATTTACATACTAACCCAGTTGAAATGTCAAACAGGTGTACTTACTTGACTCTTTGCTTACACTAGTGTCATTTCTTCTAGCAACTCAACATCCAAAATTTATGATATTTTTCTGGACAGTTGCTCTCGGAGGAATCCCCACCAAAGATATTATGGGAAAATGGATGGATGTAAAACCCACTTATGTGCTTTGCCAAAACCAACATGTGTCTCTATGGCATATCTTCCTTTCATGTGACTTCTCAAATAGAATCTGGGCGGCTAGTCCCTTAGGTTTAAGAATTGAAAAATTATATGTTCCCACCTTCAAGCCTTTGATTCTATACCTTCTAAATTCCAACACCATACCCACTATTGATATGAATAACTTTTTTTATTAATTTTGTTATAACTTGTTACTTCTTATGGTCACATAGAAATAAAGTCCTCGATGACCAGGAGAAACCTAACCCTTATTTTATTCTCAATACCACCAAGCAATGGATAGATTAGTACTCCCAGTATACATTAAACTAGATGAACTTTCCACAATTTACTCCCACGACCATTATATGCTTTCCTACATCATCAGCACCGAGTCTTGTATGCTCTGTGTTGTATGTAATGCTACTAAAACATTTCTGGCCCCCCTCCATTCCTTTGTATATTCTTCTTTTTTTTTGGTTTTATATATATATTTTATCCATTACAATAAAAGAAATTTGACTGGGCTACATGTATTATTAACAATGAAAAGTGTTTCTCATTGTGTGCCGATGACATGATGAAAGGGAACATCTTTGAAGTAAGCACAAGGGTATTTCTCTTTGGGTTGAAACGAGCTCACAAAAATTTATATATATATATATATATAAGAAATAAAAGATTAAAGGCTGAGAGAACGCTACCTGATAGCACACGTACACAATAGCGCCCGATGTACGAGCATCTTCAGCATAGGGCAGCACGGTCTTTTTGCACCCATTGTTTCTTGGCACAGGTATACGCTATGGAGTAGCATTCTTTCTTCCAAGATTAAAATAGGAAATCCATTACATTGTCTTTAACAAGACAAGAATTCCATAATTTCTTACCCCTTTTTTTGACATACCCAATTTTGATTTATTCTGGTGCAACTAATCTTTTGAACTCAACTTTAGGATGGGCATATTGAATTCTCTCACAATATCAGTTTAGGATCATCGACACAAATACAACTAATCATCAAGAAGCAGAAAATAATTTGGAAGGATTGATGATAGAAACCACTAGAGGATGGAATACACATGAAGTTATTCAGATCAGGAATTACTTCATCTTATTCCACAACCTACTAAGAATGCATCGCCCCTTCTACATTTTTGCTGCCTTCCACAAGATCAAAGAGCTATTGAATTCTATAACATTTCATCACAAAGAAGCGAGAAGTCTTCCAGCCATGAATTTTATTTTTACTTTAGCGTATAAGACCACTAATAGTAACAAGGCTATGAACAATATCGAACTGATGTAACCATCGGCGATATTTCCTTTTCTTTTATCCAAAAAAAAAAAGACAAGACTTCCGTAGAAACATGCGCTACTCTCGCAGGTACAAATATAACGACATCTTTTTTTTTTTTTGGTGAAATAACGAGATCACCAAAAAAAAAAATGTCAAATAAATCTAAAGGCCCACAGATCTGATGCCCTTGCATCAACCACCATCTGCGTAGATTTGGGTTATCAACCCACACCTCTTACCTCTCTGTAAGTCCTTGCTTTGGCGCAAACCCTGCACATACTAATGGCCTTCGATGCCAACAGGCTGACAGAGATCCTGAAATACCAGAACTCAAAAGACAATGAAATTTTGAATTATAAAAAACAATAGAGGTCCCTCACTGGTAAAAGAGTTAGAATCCAGAACACCATCACATACAAGAACAAGCTTATCTCCATAGAAAAGGTTAGAGAAGATAGAAGACAAAATGGAGATAGTTCCTGCACACCAGTATCCTTGACCACACAAGCACCATTGGTAGGTAACGGTTATTGGTACACATGTTTGGTCGTCATGACTACCCTTCCAAGATTAGATGGGTCAGAAAAAAGGTGAGACAGGCAAAGGGAAGCGACCAAAAAAAAATTTATAGCTGACAGAACAAAATCAAAGAGTTCCACCACTAACAACCAAAATTAACCACCCTGCGGCCCCCTAAAAAACAATGCAATGCCCTACTAATTCAAGAGGGGCCACACTGAGAGATTGATGAGTAAGAATCAGCAAACACAATCCCATGAACCAGATCATAGAAGTAGACAAATTGCTGACAACCTGTTCTGGGGCAGTTAGTCAACAGAAAGTTGCCTCCACTTGTACCGCAGCATCACCTTCCCCTTCACACCCACAACCATGGCATTCCAATCAATTTCTGGGAAAGGGGAGATCAACTCCAACTCAAAATTCCTAAGTAAATGGCTCCATATTGCCTTTATCTGTAGATATGCAAATGGCTCCCCAAGACAACCATGTCTCCCACCTCCAAATGAAATATATGAGAATGGCCCCACTGCCTTGTCCTTTTCCTTCCCTGCTGCAAATCTGTCTGGATCATACCTGTAATATCCCGTTTCTTAAACCCGGTCTGATTTCGCGGTTGAACCGGTTTAACCATGCAGGAACCGAGCCAGAGGATGTTAGAGCGGGTTCCTTATGGGCTATGATGGCACGGGTGACCTTAAACACCGGCTGGCCCGACAAGTCCGAGCTAGTGCCAGAAGAGACGGGAGTGCCCAAACCGTGTACGTGCACCTACCATAAGGCTATGTACGGATAAAACAGGTATTATATCCATATTTTAAGGTATATACGTATGCTACATCGTATGCCTGGGGTGGGGTTCGTGCCGAGGTCCGAACCTGGTCAAAATCCGAAGTTTTGGCTCTCAGGCGGGTATAACAGGTGGGTACACCCACCCACCTGAGTGACCCATCCAACACTATTCACTTAAGTAGGAATAGTATATAAAGCTTTATGATTTCTTTTCTTTCCATTTATTACCCTCGTACGTTTGGTGAGAAAAGTAAAGAGGAGAGAGAAAAAGAAAGGGAAGAAGGAAGGAAGAAGAAGAAAGGAAGGATTTCAGTGGCGCTGAAGCTAGATCTTGCCATTCCGGTGCCGGGAGAGTAATCTTCGACTCTAGATCTACAGTTGGAGGTAAGAAAAGTTGGGTTTTACGAACGTTCACCATACCCAAGCTTTAAACCCTTGATTTGAGTATGGCTTCTTGAGATCTTGTAAATACCCTTTGAAATGATGGATCTAAGGTTTAATAGATGATTTATGTATTGATCTTGAAGGATTTGAAGAGATATTGACAAGGTAGAAGAGGCATTGTGAGTTGGAAGTGATTTAAAGGGTTTGAAGTCATTTTTGGGCAAAGAGGTAAGATGGCTTCCCCTCACTTGAATCTAACTTAGATCTAGGGTAGAACCATCCTATAGGACTTCAAAGGTGTGAGGAATGGGTGGGGGAAAGTCCCATTTGATTCCCCAAAGAATGGAGAAAATGGGGAAGAAACAAGGTTTTTCCACCAAAACCGGTGGGTACAACCGGCGGGTACCTACCCGCCTGAGAGGTACCCACCTGAGAAGGCAGAGGTCCCTGGCCAAACCGATGGGTATAACCGGCGGGTATAACCGGTGGGTAGGTACCCGCCGGTCATAACCGGTGGGTATAATCGGCGGGTAGACAGCCCACCTGTCTTACCCACCTGTTTGGCCAGAATGTGATTCTTAGGTCCGATCGAGCCCAAATCGGACGTGTGACCTTCTTTCGATGTTCTAAACACGATTTTGACATCGGATTTCATTAATTTCGATTCTAAAATGGTGAATTACTAACCCCTCTCAATTTTGTTAGGTTCACCAAACTCTACCCGATTCGCTACGGATCTCACCCGTACCGAACGGGAGTCCTTGTACGCAACAGGTGAGTGGAGAGAGGACGTTTGGCCTTGTTTCAAGGCATTTGTTTGGCATTCATATAACTATATCTACTCTATTCATGTCATCATGAATATGCTATATAGATTAGTCATCCCCCTCATTGATGTGCATATATGTTATGTTTACTTTTCAAATGCCAATTGAATGAGATGTTATATGTTGAATGTGGACATCGTGGAGCATATTGCATTGATAGACTAGATGTCGTGGTCGGCTTGGAAACGAATGCATTGGTGGCCCGTGGTATGGGACACGGAGGCACTATGCAGTCGTACTGTCATATAGGAGCATGCGGTATTAGGATTTTCACGTCCCGTGCTACGACCCTTCCCAACAGGGGTTAAGGTGTTGGGTTGCCATTTGGGGGGAAGCAGGGGTCGCGGTTATCGGACACTGTGGCGGTTAGGCATTACGCCCGGTGAGTCATGTAGGACAGTCGGCAACCCCGGTGGTACATTCAAGAGGGCCAATCGTACTGCTTTTAAATTACTGGAGTCAGCACTGTTATTTCATTTATTTACATTTCTGTTGAGAGCCGGTGGACGGCATTGTCTTTATTTTTTCGAGTACTCACGGTGGGCCTTCTCCAACAGCCCTATGGACGTATCGCGGGAGGGAGTTCGCGGCTCGTACCCGGAGTATACGCGCATGGTGGTTATAGTAGCACTTAAACCAAAGACTTAGTAATGTTGATTAGGTGGATGTGAATTAAAATGAATTGCATGGCATGTAGTGCATATGATGTGTTGTGTTGTGTGGACTGTTGTGTGTGGTCCACCTCTCTACTTACTGGGCTAGTGAGCTCATTCCACGTGTTCACCCCCTTTTTAGATGATTTTACAGGTCATGCATCTGAGGAGCATGGGGTGGGTCCCACAGTCGAGTTTCCTGAAGAGGACTGGTGGACCCCTGAGGAGTTTGAGCACGGCGTAGACTGCGCATGTGAGAGTTGTGCTGCGGGACAGCAGTTCTGAGGCCGAGCTGAGCTCCACCTTGGAGGCCACGCTGAGCTCCACTACCGAGGCCGAGCTGATCTCTTCCGTATGATGCCGAGCTGGGCACGACCCTTGATGCCGAGCTGAGCTCCAGCCTTGATACCAAGCCGAGCTGTGTACTCTGATGATTTGATGTTTTTCTGTATATACTTGATATTTGGAACTTATCCTTTTTGTGTATATATCATGCCTTCGGGCCCAAATGTATATAATTATTGTATCACCAATTGGGTATCAAGTATATGAGAATTATTTACAGGTAAAACTAAGTCTTCCGCTGATCTGATGAATTGATGTTAGTGTGTGTATGCTGTGGTGGAATACAGTATCTGATGATCCTGGCAGGTTTGGGTTAACCGGTGTTAACTCGGTCACCGCTCCGGTTCATGGTGAACGGGGTGTGACAAACGGTGGTATCAGAGCGTGATGCTCTGCTCCACTCACAGCATACCATTAGAATCCCGTAGACTCTATAATAGGAAAATGGGGTTGGGCAAAGATAAAAGTTTTAAAGATTAAAAGTCAAAGAAAGGAAGTATAAAAATGGAGTTATATTATAAGTTGCATTCATGGCATGCGTGAGTGTAGATAAAAGGTAATTAGATTGGAACTATAACCTATAGAGTACTATTTTGACGAAATTTCGGCAGCATAACGGCGTAAAATGGGATTTCCAAAAATTTTACACAAAAACCTGATAAACAACAGATAATAATATAACAAAGAGCACAGATAGAAGAAAAATCACATAACCACAAAATCACACAAACACTCCACATATGAAAACCCCACAAAAATAATCCACTATCCAAAGGTATTTTATTCCATAAATGAATTCAGTTACATTGCAAATACAAGGAAGGAGAACAAAACAATAAATATACAATGTTACAAAAAGAAAAAAATGGATGAATAGCTAGTGTGGGTGAGCCAAGCCTCACTGGTCGTCGTCATCGTCGTCGATGATCACCACGTTCGCCGGAGGCCTGGAGTTGACGTTGAAGCGGTGATCATAATAATCGAACCTCGCGTTCACCACCCGTACCTCCCTCCGAAGCCGGCCATAGTCTGCTGAGATAGCGTTGGCCCTGGTGTCCAAGTCCTGACCCAGCCTAAGGAAGGACTCCTCCAAGGTGGCCTACCTGGAGACAATCTCATCCAGCCGCCTCAGTATCTGAACCTGGCCATCCTGCAAGGCCCGCATGGAGGCTGTCTGGCCCTCGTAGTCGTAGGCACCACTCCCAGGTGGTGGGGCTCCAGATGGTGGGGCTGCAGCTCTGGAAGAACTAGGGCCCGGACCTCTCGACTCCTGAGGCACCTCCTCAGGGATGCCACCTCCCATCAGATCCCCCTCCTCGTCCTGAGGAACGTAGTCCTCATCCTCCTCACTGGACTCCTCCTCCATGAGGACATCCTCTATAGGGGCAGCCCTCCTACCCCTACCTCTCTGAGTTCCTGATCTAGGAGGTGAATCCATGAGGGTCTGAAGACCCATCTTCAAGAGATTTCTCCGGTCGAACCTGTCAGCCGGAGTCTTCCCCTCCTCTCCGCTCAGATCCACTCCGAAGAACTCGAAGATCCTAGTGAGGATCCTGCCGTAAGGGAGTCCTCCATCCTCTGGGTGGGAAGTGTGGTGCTCCATCGTTTTGAGGATGATATAGGGAAGGCACAAGTGCTCGCCGCCTCCCTCTGCGGCCGTGAAGATGCAGAAGGCAATGAAAGCCGCCATGAAACCCACCTGGTTCTGATGACCTCCTCTGGGAAGCAGGTTGAACTGAATCAATCGGGCAAATAGACGCACCTCAGGGTAGAAGGATGTCTCGGACTCCGGTCGACTGCTGCTGCCGCAGATGGTCTCGTAGATGAAGTCCGGTGTCTCCATGCTCATGAACGGTCCCTGAGGCCTACCCCTGGGGGGACTGTAGTAACGGTGTCCCGCCGCTGATATACCCAATATGCTGGCCAAGGTGCCTACCGTCAGCTGGATATCCACTCCCTTCACCAAGCTGCTGATGGTGAACTCCCCGTACGGATATGACACCTCTAGGTTACAGTAGAACCGACGGACGAGCTGCTCGTAGCATGGTCGGTCCACCTGAAGAATAGAGTCCCAGCCCAGTGCTGAGAATCTCTCCTGAAGCTTAGCCTTGTGGAAGTCCTCGACTACCACGGTCTTCTCCATCAACACTGACCCCTTCAGGAAGTTGGGCCAGTTGGCTGCGGCCTCTGCACTGAGGAAGTGCTCCTCATCATAGTCTGTAGGGTCAGACTGAGCAGGTGCAGGTCTCCCTGTGCGAGGAGCTGAAGAGCTGGTCTCCGCACTCTTCCGCTTAGAAGCGGTGGTCTTGCGTCGAACGCCAGAGGAAGATGGTCCCTTGCCGGTGCGTGACGACATCCTGGGAATAAGAAAAAGAAGTAGGGATTAGTACAACAAGAAAAGGACAGCAGTATTAAGAAGGGGAAATCCAAAACCAATTCATGCAAGACGGAAACGGCAACAATCTAAGGACGATAGGAAACCTATGACAGGATGAACGGTAGTTGACGACGCATAGAAACACGCCAAAACAGCAGGATGACAGCAAAAGCAATAAGCATAAATAGAAGGAAGGAATTCAAGTCCATTGTGCGAATTTGAACATAATGGAGAATAGCTTGAAACCCTAGGTCTAAAGCACAATGCCGTAGTAACGGGATCATGAAAGTGCAGGAACATACCCAAATAGACTATGGAGTTCTATGAATACAAGTATGAATGAAAATCAAGGAAATCAATGCCAAAAAATAGGGATTTTCATGGGAAAACATGGGGAGTCCGAGCATAATGAATGATTCATGCAATCTAAAGCATATTAAGCATAAAACAAGTGGAATGTACTACAAAGGAACCATCAATTGGAGAAAAGGATCAAAAAATTTAGGAAACCCCAAAATTTGGAAACCTAGGGCACAAATTGGGGTTTTTCTCCAAATGAAGAAACAAATTCCTATAAACTACGAATGACTACAGTAGAATCATCATAAACACATGGAAAGACTATTCTATGGTGCAAAATAGGGAAAGAAAGCCTAGAAAGTAAACCCTATTCATGCATTTCACCCAAATGGAAATTCTGGAAAAAGGAGAAGAAGAGGAACTTACTTGGATGAAGATGAGTTGACTCTCCTCTAAAAGTGCCGAGTGGGTGAGTGAACTCGCGAGTAGAAGCGCCAAGAAGACCTCCAAGATCGGCCAAAAGAGAAAGGAAGTGAGAGAAAGGAGATGGGGAAAGAGACAAGACTGAACAGGGCCTGTAGGGCCCTGTTCGTGTTTTAACACGGGCAAGACCGGCGGGTATAACCGGCGGGCTCCTACCCGCCGGTGCCACCCGCCGGTGCCACCCGCCGGTTAGGGCAGTGAAGACCGGCGGGTATAACCGGCGGGCTCCTACCCGCCGGTTCATCCCACCGGTTATGGCAGTTGGGAAAATTTTTAAAATTTTGAAAATTTTCCTTCTTTTCTTATTCCCTTCTCACCTCCTAGCATGATTACATTGATTTTCACTATTGGATGTATTCCTATGATTAGTACGCTATGGTCAAGTGGGACCATTAGCTTGTCTGTTGTGGACTTTGCCTGTATCATGGAATTGAGCTATGATTATTTACAGGCTATCATACACTACAACACCTCATGTAATGGCATATGATTGTGTGCCTAAATCAATTCTATGGTGTTTAATCAATATTGTGTGTGATGTGTTCCAGGTACAGGGATACGATGGTACGTACTAGATCCGGTAGTAATGCCCGAGGTACCTCGCGGGGTCCTCGTCGGGTCGGTCGACCACAAAATCCTAGGGGGTCCCGTTCTGTGGGGCACACCTCACCTCCACTACCTCAAGAGACCCTTGGTCAGGGTGGGGCACATGGGAACCCACCTATGACTACACTTCCGGACCCTCCTCCGGTCATTACACCGGGAGATGTTGCTACAATAATTCAGCAGTCCCAACAAGCTTTCCAACAGCAAATGCTTCAGCAACAGCAAGCATTTATGACTGCCATCCAGCAACAGTTGGATTTTTCTCAACCGGGTCAACCTCCCCGGGTACTCACTCCGCAGGACCCACCTGTAGGGTCGAGAACGGGACCACAAGCGGTGGGTACACCTCCAATCCCACCATTTGGTATTCCTCAGCATGGGATGCCTCCTCCATACCCCTACTATCCTGTCTATGCTCCTAACTTCCCGGCGACGAGTAATACGTCAAGGGTAGTGGAGTCTTTCAAGAGGAACTTACCACCAGTATTCTCTAAGGTGGGGAGTGACCCTCTGGAACCGGATCAATGGATCCAAGAATTAGAGAAGATATTTGAGGTGCTTGAGTGCACGGATGCCCAGAAACTTATTTGTGCTGGGTTGCAACTCAAGAAAGAGGCAAATTCTTGGTGGCAAGCCTCCAAACCTATATTGATGGCTGCTCATCCAGAACCTACTTGGGAGCAGTTCAAGGAGTTGTTCTTGGATAACCATTATCCGCGCAGTTTCAGAGATCGAAAGGAGACTGAGTTCATGGCCTTAACTCAAGGAGGTAAGACTGTCCTTGAGTATCAGCAACAATTCGAAAGTTTGTTCCATTTTGCCCCAAGGTATATGCGAACAGCTGAAGAGAAGGCAACAAGGTTCCTAAAAGGCCTAAAAGCATCTATTGGGTCTGTGCTTGAAGTCTTGGATTTGACCGAATATGGCCAGATTGTACAGAAGGCCAAAACAATGGAAGATAAGCAGAAGGGTGAACAGTTCCTCACTCCTGGACTGTGGAAGAGAACAAATCCATTCCCAGATGCGGGAAATTCCTCCAAGGCTTACCGCGGATCATACAGTTCTGGGCCTATGTATAGGCAGCCCTATAGGCCACCTGGCTACCCTCCTAGGCCAGTTGGTGGTTCGGGTTCTACCTCTTTTCATCCGAACTCTAGTGTGGCACCTACAGCTCCAAGGCCACCTCGACCTCCATCTGCAGCGGGTCAAGTGCAGAGGGGCCCCGCTCCAGTTCCGACGTCTCAGATTCGTTGCTTCAACTGCCATTCCTATGGGCATTATGCGAAAGACTGTCGGACCCGACCAGCCTTGCCCTCCAGTCAGCCCTCTGCGTACCGACCTCCCTTACCTCGAGGCAGTCAACCGCAGGGAAGGATGTATGCCCTATCAGCCGAGGAAGCTGAGGCTAGTACAGAAGTTGTAGCAGGTACATTTTAAATTAAGAAGTTCATTATGATTAATATTGATGACCTGCTGAAATTATATACATTGTTATACTAGGTATCCTACCCATATCGGGCATACCAGCCTATGTCTTATTTGATTCAGGAGCTACTCATTCATTCGCATCTAAGAGATTTGTAGGGAAACTTGGGATGTCACCCAGGATCCTGGATCATGGAATGATTGTTAGTATGCCTACTGGTAAAATTGCACAGTTGAAGGAAGTGTATGGGCCGTGCCCGGTGGAGATTAGCGGGAAGAACTTTGATGCACAACTTATTAAATTCAATATGCAGAATTTTGATGTTATATTGGGTATGGATTGGTTGTCGACTCATCGAGCCAATGTGATCTGTGCGGAAAGGCTGATTAAGGTAACAGATGACGAAGGGAAAGAGTGGGTATACCGAGCAGATACAACAAAAAGGGAGAGGAAGGTCCTTGTCTCCGCTCTCCAAGCGGTAAAGTTACTAGAAAGTGGATGTCAGGGTTTCTTAGCCTCGGTACTCGATGTTGATGCAAGAGTTACACCTCTAGAAGAAGTAAAGGTGGTTAAGGAGTTTCCTGATGTTTTCCCAGATGATCTGATGCATTTACCCCCCGATAGAGAGTTGGAGTTTGCCATAGACTTGACTCCTGGAGCAGCTCCAGTATCTAAGGCTCCATACAGGATGGCACCAGCTGAATTGAAGGAGTTGCAGATGCAGTTGCAGGAACTATTGGAAAAGGGGTTTATTCGCCCAAGTGTTTCACCTTGGGGTGCCCCGGTGTTGTTTGTCAAGAAGAAGGATGGTAGTTTGCGTATGTGCATAGATTACCGGGAGTTGAATAAGTTAACCATTAAGAACCGGTACCCGTTGCCACGCATTGATGATTTATTTGATCAGTTGCAAGGAGCCAGAGTATTTTCGAAGATAGACCTTCGGTCCGGCTATTATCAGCTCAAGATAAAGAGTAGTGATATACCCAAAACAGCATTTAGGACTCGATACGGCCATTATGAGTTCTTAGTGTTGTCCTTTGGGTTAACCAATGCACCTGCAGCATTTATGGATCTAATGAATCGAGTATTTCAGGATGTGCTCGACAAATGGGTAATTGTTTTTATTGACGATATCTTGATCTATTCCAAGACCGAGGAGGAGCACACTCAACACTTGAGAATGGTGTTACAAAGGTTGAGAGATCAACAGTTGTTTGCCAAGTACAGCAAGTGTGAATTCTGGCTTGAACAAGTTGGATTCCTGGGTCACGTCGTGTCTAAAGCAGGAATCGAAGTAGATCCTGCTAAGGTGAAAGCAGTAGTGGAATGGGAAAGCCCCAAGAATGTTACTGAAATTAGAAGCTTCTTGGGTTTGGCTGGATATTACCGGTGTTTTATCGAGAATTTTGCTCGGATCTCAGCACCAATGACCAAGTTGACTAAAAAGGGTGTGAAATTCAACTGGGCAGAGGAATGTGAGAAGAGCTTCCAGGAATTGAAAGAAAAGTTGGTGACTGCCCCTGTGCTGACTATTCCTGAAGGCACAGGTGGAATGACAGTTTATACCGATGCTTCCAAAGTTGGTTTGGGTTGTGTTCTCATGCAACGCGGTAAAGTAAAAGCGTATGCATCCCGACAGCTAAAGGAATATGAGAGGAATTACCCCACTCATGACTTGGAACTAGCCGCAGTTATTTTTGCCCTTAAGATCTGGCGACATTATTTATATGGGGAGAAGTGTGAGATCTACAGTGACCACAAAAGCCTGAAATACTTCTTCATCCAGAAAGATTTGAACATGAGACAGAGAAGATGGCTTGAACTCATGAAGGATTATGACTGCGATATTCAGTATCATCCCGGCAAGGCTAATGTAGTGGCAGATGCATTGAGTCGGAAGACACAGACTGTGTCGCTCTCATACTTAGCAGTCAGCTCACCACTCGTGCAAGAGGCGATGCTAATGGATGAAACCCTCTTGTATGAAGGGGCAACCTTAGAGCTTGAACCTCAACCAGAAAACCTTAAATGGTTGACGGTATCCTTATCGGCTCTACAGGTGCATCCGGCAATTAGGCAAGAGGTGATAATGTAGCAACCTTTGGATCCTGAATTGCAGCGGATTAGAGTTAAGGTTCAAGACCAAACAATGAATGACCCAGATTTTACTTTAGCCAGTGATGGGGCATTGATGTTTCGAGATAGATTGTGTGTACCCGATGATTTGGACATACAAGATAAGATAGTGAGAGAAGCACATAGCTCCGAGTACTCACTCCACCCAGGAAGTACCAAAATGTACAAAGACCTCAAACAAAGTTACTGGTGGCCAAACATGAAAGTCACCATAGCTTTGTATGTGGCGACTTGTCTTACCTGCCAGAAGGTGAAAGCTGAGAGACATCGACCTTATGGTACCCTTCAGCCACTCCCAGTACCAGAATGGAAGTGGGAAAGGATTACAATGGACTTCGTCACCGGACTACCAAGTACACCCAAGGGAATGGATGCGATATGGGTGATTGTGGATCGGCTTACCAAGACTGCTCATTTCATTCCTATCAAGACCAAGTTCTCCATGACCAAACTAGCACATCTTTACATGGATAACATAGTGCGCTTACATGGAGTGCCAGTGAGCATTGTTTCAGATAGGGACCCAAGGTTCACTTCCAGGTTTTGGAAGAGCTTACAGCGTGCCTTGGGATCACAGTTGAATTTGAGTACAACTTTTCACCCACAGACGGATGGTCAGTCGGAGCGAACCATACAGATATTAGAAGACATGCTCAGGGCATGTGCAATGGAGATGAGTGGCAGTTGGGAAGAATATATACCTCTCATGGAGTTTGCATATAATAACAGCTACCAAGCTACAATCGGAATGGCTCCGTATGAGGCATTATATGGCAGGAAGTGCAGAACTCCTTTGTATTGGGATGAGGTAGGTGAACGTCGAATGTTAGGACCTGAGATGATACAGATGACTTGTGACAAAGTCGACGTCATTAGAGAACGGATTAAAGCAGCTCAATCCCGTCAAAAGAGCTATACGGACACCCGCAGGAAGGAGATTGAATTTCAGCCAGGAGAAAAGGTATTTCTCAAGATCTCTCCTACTAAAGGTTTGCAAAGGTTCCACAGAAAAGGGAAGTTGAGCCCAAGATACATGGGACCATTTGAGATCTTGTCCCGGGTTGGTTCAGTAGCCTACATGCTGGCTCTGCCACCTTCGCTTGGGGATGTTCACAATGTATTCCACGTATCCATGCTGAAGAAGTACGTGCATGATCCATCTCATGTGCTACCCGTGGAACCAGAGTACCTAGAAACTGATATGACCTACACAGAACAGCCTGCTGAAATCTTGGACCGGAAGGTGAAAACCCTTCGCAACCGCTCCATTTCTTATGTAAAGGTGCGATGGGCTGATCATTCACTTGAAGAAGCATCTTGGGAGGTAGAAGAAGAAATGCGAGCCAAGTACCCTCATCTTTTTGATCAACCAGGTACGCAATTTCGAGGACGAAATTTTTCAGAAGGGGGGGTAATGTAATATCCCGCTTCTTAAAACCCGGTCTGATTTCGTGATTGAACCGGTTTAACCATGCAGGAACCGAGCCAGAGGATATTAGAGCGGGTTCCTTATGGCCTATGATGGCACGGGTGACCTTAAACACCGGCTGGCCCGACAAGTCCGAGCCAGTGCCAGAAGAGACGGGAGTGCCCAAACCGTGCACGTGCACCTACCATAAGGCTATGTACGGATAAAACAGGTATTATATCTGTATTTTAAGGATATATACGTATGCTACAATCGTATGCCTGGGGTGGGGTTCGTGCCGAGGTCCGAACCCGGTCAAAATCCCAAGTTTTGGCTCTCAGGCGGGTATAACAGGTGGGTACACCCACCCACCTGAGTGACCCATCCGACACTATTCACTTAAGTAGGAATAGTATATAAAGCTTTATGATTTCTTTTCTTTCCATTTATTACCCTCGTACGTTTGGTGAGAAAAGTAAAGAGGAGAGAGAAAAGAAAGGGAAGAAGAAAGGAAGAAGAAGAAAGGAAGGATTTCAGTGGCGCCGAAGCTAGATCTTGCCATTCCGGTGCCGGGAGAGTAATCTTCGACTCTAGATCTACAGTTGGAGGTAAGAAAAGTTGGGTTTTACGAACGTTCACCATACCCAAGCTTTAAACCCTTGATTTGAGTATGGCTTCTTGAGATCTTGTAAATACCCTTTGAAATGATGGATCTTAGGTTTAATAGATGATTTATGTATTGATCTTGAAGGATTTGAAGAGATATTGACAAGGTAGAAGAGGCATTGTGAGTTGGAAGTGATTTAAAGGGTTTGAAGTCATTTTTGGGCAAAGAGGTAAGATGGCTTCCCCTCACTTGAATCTAACTTAGATCTAGGGTAGAACCATCCTATAGGACTTCAAAGGTGTGAGGAATGGGTGGGGGAAAGTCCCATTTGATTCCCCAAAGAATGGAGAAAATGGGGAAGAAACAAGGTTTTTCCACCAAAACCGGTGGGTACAACCGGCGGGTACCTACCCGCCTGAGAGGTACCCACCTGAGAAGGCAGAGGTCCCTGGCCAAACCGATGGGTATAACCGGCGGGTATAACCGGCGGGTAGGTACCCGCCGGTCATAACCGGTGGGTATAACCGGCGGGTAGACAGCCCACCTGTCTTACCCACCTGTTTGGCCAGAATGTGATTCTTAGGTCCGATCGAGCCCAAATCGGACGTGTGACCTTCTTTCGATGTTCTAAACACGATTTTGACATCGGATTTCATTAATTTCGATTCTAAAATGGTGAAGTACTAACCCCTCTCAATTTTGTTAGGTTCACCAAACTCTACCCGATTCGCTTCGGATCTCACCCGTACCGAACGGGAGTCCTTGTACGCAACAGGTGAGTGGAGAGAGGACGTTTGGCCTTGTTTCAAGGCATTTGTTTGGCATTCATATAACTATATCTAATCTAGTCATGTCATCATGAATATGCTATATAGATTAGTCATCCCCCTCATTGATGTGCATATATGTTATGTTTACTTTTCAAATGCCAATTGAATGAGATGTTATATGTTGAATGTGGACATCATGGAGCATATTGCATTGATAGACTAGATGCCGTGGTCGGCTTGGAAACGAATGCATTGGTGGCCCGTGGTATGGGACACGGAGGCACTATGCAGTCGTACTGTCATATAGGAGCATGCGGTATTAGGATTTTCACGTCCCGTGCTACGACCCTTCCCAACAGGGGTTAAGGTGTTGGGTTGCCATTTGGGGGGAAGCAGGGGTCGCGGTTATCGGACACTGTGGCGGTTAGGCATTACGCCCGGTGAGTCATGTAGGACAGCCGGCAACCTCGGTGGTACATTCAAGAGGGACAATCGTACTGCTTTTAAATTTCTGGAGTCAGCACTGTTATTTCATTTATTTACATTTATGTTGAGAGCCGGTGGACGGCATTGTCTTTATTTTTCCGAGTACTCACGGTGGGCCTTCTCCAACAGCCCTATGGGCGTATCGCGGGAGGGAGTTCGCGGCTCGTACCCGGAGTATACGCGCATGGTGGTTGTAGTAGCACTTAAACCAAAGACTTAGTAATGTTGATTAGATGGATGTGAATTAAAATGAATTGCATGGCATGTAGTGCATATGATGTGTTGTGTTGTGTGAACTGTTGTGTGTGGTCCACCTCTCTACTTACTGGGCTAGTGATCTCATTCCACGTGTACACCCCCTTTTTAGATGATTTTGCAGGTCATGCATCTGAGGAGTATGGGGTGGGTCCCACAGTCGAGTTTCCTAAAGAGGACTGATGGACCCCTGAGGAGTTTGAGCACAGCGTAGACTGTGCATGTGAGAGCTGTGCTGCGGGACAGCAGTTCTAAGGCCGAGCTGAGCTCCACCTTGGAGGCCGTGCTGAGCTCCACTACTTAGGCCGAGCTGAGCTCTTCCATATGATGCCGAGCTGGGCACGACCCTTGATGCCGAGCTGAGCTCCAGCCTTGATACCGAGCCGAGCTGTGTACTCTGATGATTTGATGTTTTCCTGTATATACTTGATATTTGGAACTTATCCCTTTTGTGTATATATCATGCCTTCGGGCCCAAATGTATATAATTATTGTATCACCAATTGGGTATCAAGTATATGAGAATTATTTACAGGTAAAACTAAGTCTTCCGCTGATCTGATGAATTGATGTTAGTGTGTGTATGCTATGGTGGAATACAGTATCTGATGATCCTGGTAGGTTTGGGTTAACCGGTGTTAACTCGGTCACCGCTCCGGTTCAGGGTGAACGGGGTGTGACAAGTGATATACCCAAAACAGCGTTTAGGACTCGGTATGGTAACTACGAGTTCCTGGTGTTACCTTTCGGGTTAACCAATGCACCGACAACATTCATGGATCTAATGAATCGAGTATTTCAGGATGTGCTCGATAAATGGATAATTGTTTTTATTGACGACATCTTGATCTACTCCAAGACCGAAGAGGAGCACACTCAACACTTGAGAATGGTGTTACAGAGGTTGAGAGATTAATAGTTGTTTGCCAAGTACAGCAAGTGTGAGTTATGGCTTGAACAAGTTGGATTCCTAGGGCACGTAGTGTCTAAACCCGGAATCGAAGTAGATCCTGATAAGGTGAAAGAAGTAGTGGAATGGGAAAGCCCCAAGAATGTTACTGAAATTAGAAGCTTCTTGGGTTTGGCTGGATACTACCGGCATTTCATTGAGAATTTCGCCCGAATCTCAGCACCAATGACCAGATTAACCAAAAAGGGTGTGAAATTCGACTGGGCAAAGGAATTTGAGAGGAGTTTCCAGGAATTGAAAGAAAGGTTGGTGACGGCCCCTGTGTTGACTACTCCTGAAGGCAAAGGTGGAATGAAGTCTATACCGATGTTTCCAAAGTTGGTTTGGGTTGTGTTCTCATGCAACGCGGTAAGGTAATAGCGTATGCATCCAGACAACTAAAGGAGTATGAGAAGAATTACCCCACTCATGACTTGGAATTAGCAACAGTCATTTTTGCCCTTAAGATTTGGCGACATTATTTGTATGGGGAGAAGTGTGAGATATACAGTGATCACAAAAGCCTGAAGTACTTCTTCACCCCGAAGGATTTGAACATGAGACAGAGAAGATGGCTTGAACTCATGAAGGATTATGACTGCGACATTCAGTATCATCCTGGCAAGGCTAATGTAGTGGCAGATGCATTGAGTTGGAAGACACAGACTGTGTCGCTCTCATACTTAGCAGTCAGCCCACCACTCGTGCAAGAGGCGATGCTAATGGATGAAACCCTCTTATATGAAGGGGCAACCTTAGAGCTTGAACCTCAACCAGAAAACCTTAAATGGTTGACTGTATCCTTGACGGCTCTACAAGTGCATCCGGAAATTAGGCAAGAGGTAATAATGAAGCAACCTTTGGATCCTAAATTACAGCGGATCAGAGTTAAGGTTCAAGATCAAACAATGAACGACTCAGATTTTGCTTTAGCCAGTGATGGGGCATTGACAAGGATTAAAGTATCGGTATCGATCACCGTATCGGTCGGCCAAAATTAAGATACGTATCGGACAGTATCGTATCGTATCGGAGATACACTAAGATACGCTAAAGATACACACATAAATGGATAGGAAACATTTTTTTAAACACTTTTGCATAAAGAATTTGTTAAAAAAAGCTATTGATAACATGTATTATGCATAAACACTAAATTGAGGGAATCGTACTAAGAATTCAAGGTCTGTAGTTGTCCCATAAATGTAAAATCCTTGTTCCCAACCTTGATTTCCACTTTAGTTAGAGAGAAATATGGCTGACAGCAACTTTGGAACAAAAACCCTTCAAAAAATTGTGTTTTTCTGAAAAATTACCCATCTTGGCCATTATATGATCATAGCGCACTATATCGGTACATACCGATACTCACCGATACGTATTGATACTCACCGATACGTGCCAATATATACCGATACGTACCGATCGATACATACCGATACTCACCGATACGTACCAATACATACCGAAACGTACATTTTACCTCAATTTTATAATTTTCATAGTCGTATCGAGGCATATCGTATCGTATCGATGTATATTAGTGGTGTATTGATGCATATCGATATGTATTGTAGGATATATATCGATACGAAATGATTTAAAAAATTCAATGTATCGTATCGGTGTGTATCGTATCGATCGACTAAATTTAAGATACGTATCGGAGGGTATCGTATCGGTATCGGAGATACTTAAAACCATGCTCCCAAACAATTTCTGGCTATAACATCAATATTGCCACCTTCTAGAATATTCATATGAAGGGCAACAT
>NW_024868759.1:32049-34777 GCF_013358625.1 Macadamia integrifolia | reverse complement strand
GATCTGTAGGTCCGATCGAGTCCAAATCGAACGTGTGACCTTCTTTTGACGTTCTAAACACGATTTTGACATCAGATTTCATTAATTTTGATTCTAAAATGGTGAAGTACTAACCCCACTCAATTTTGTTAGGTTCACCAAACCCTACCCGATTTGCTCCGGATCTCACCCGTACCGAACGAGAGTCCTTGTACGTAACAAGTAAGTGGAGAGAGGACGTTTGGCCTTGTTTCAAGGCATTTTTTGGCATTCATATAACTATATCTAATCTAGTCATGTCATCATGAATATGCTATATAGATTAGTCATTCCACACATGGATGTGCATATATGCTATGTTTACTTTTCAATTGCAAATTAAATGAGATGTTATATGTTGAATGTGGACATCATGGTGCATAATGCATTGATAGACTAGATGCCGTGGTCAGTTTGGAAACGAATGCATTGGTGGCCCATGGTATGGGACACGGAGGCACTATGCAATCGTACTATTGTCATATAGGAGCATGTGGTTTAGGATTTTCACCATCCCATGCTACGACCCTTCCCAACAGGGGTTAAGGTGTTGGGTTACCATTTGGGGGGAAGCAGTGGTCGTGGTTGTCGGGTCACTGTGGCAGTTAGACATAACGCCCGACGGGTCAATAGGACAGTCGGCAATCCCGGTGGTACATTCAAGAGGGCCAATCGTACTGCTTTTAAATTGTTGGAGTTAACACCTTTAATTTCAGTCATTTACTTTTCTGTTGAGAGCCGGTGGACGGCATTGTCTTTAATTTTCTAAGTACTCACGGTGGGCCTTCTCCGACAGTCCTATGGGCATATCGTGGGATAGAGTTCGCGGCTCGTACCCGGAGAGTATGCCCACTATGGCTGTAGTAGCACTAAACCAAAGACTTAGTAATATTGCTTAGGTGGATGTGATTTAAAATGTATTGCATGGCATGTAGTGCATATGATTGTGTTTTGATGTGTGGACTGCTGTGTGGTCCATCTTACCACTTACTGAGCTAGTGAGCTCATCCCACGTGTGCACCCCATTTTTAGATGATTTTACAGGTCATACATCTGAGGAGCACGAGGTGGGTCCCACAGTCGAGTTTCCTGAAGAGGACTGGTGGGCCCCTGAGGAGTTAGAGCACGACATTGACTGCTCGTGCAAGAGTTGTGCTGTGGGATCGCATTTCTGATGCCGAGCTGAGCTCCACTTCTGAGGCCGAGCTGAGCTCTTCCATGTGATGCCGAGCTGGGCTCAACCCTTGATGCCAAGCTGAGCTCTAGCCTTTGATGCCGAGCCGAGCTGTGTACTCTGATTATTTTGGTGGTTTCCTTACGTACTTGATATTTGAATTTTATTTTTATTGTGTAAATATCATGCCTTTAGGCCCACATGTATATAATTATTTTATCAAAATTCGGGTATCAAGTATTATGGGATTATTCACAGGTAAAACTTAGTCTTCCGCTAATCTGATGAGCTTACATTAGTTGTATGTATGCTGTGGTGGAATACATAATCAGATGATCCTGGCAGGTTTGGGTAAACCGGTGTTAACCCGGTCACTGGCCCGGTTCAGTGTGAACGGGGTGTGACACCACGTGTCTTAGGAATCCTATTTACTTGTGCCAAAATTTTCACTTGCTGAACTTGGCATACAACTGTTGTTCTCTTAATCTCTGTAGTACCATTCTCAGATGTTTTGCATGTTCTTCTTCTGACTTCGAGTAAATCATGATGTCATCAATGAAGATGATGACCCACTTATCGAGGGCATCGTAAAATACCTGATTCATTAAATCCATAAAAGCAGTTGGTGCATTGGTTAGCCTGAAAGATAGCACTAGGAATTCATAATAACCATATTGGGTTCTGAAGGCTGTCTTTAGTATATCACTGCCTTTTATCTTGAGCTGGTAATAACCTGATCAAAGATCAATCTTTGAAAACACCCTAGCACCTATAGTTGATCGAATAGATCATCGATGTGCAGCAATGGATACCGGTTCTTAATGGTCAAATTGTTTAGTTCCCGATAATCGATGCACATATGCAGGCTTCCATCTTTCTTCTTGGCAAATAAGATTGGTGCACCCCAAGGTGAGACACTTGGGCGTATAAACCCCTTTTTCAACAAATCTTGCAACTATGTCAGTAGCTCTTTTAATTCGGCTGGTGCCATCCTAGACGGAGCTTTAGACACTAGGGCAGCTCCAAGAATTAAGTCAATGGCAAACTCTAGCTCTCTGTCAGGCGGTAGCTAGGTTAGATCATCTAGAAAAATATCAGGGAATTCCTTGACCACTTCTAACTCCTTTAACGGAGTGACCTTTACATCCACATCTAATACCGATGCAAGGTAGCCCTGACATCCATCTTCTAATAATTTCACCGCCTGCAAGGCAGATATAATAGTCTTTCTAGGTCACCTTGACCTTTCAACTTGATATACAAGCTTTTCCCCTTTATCATTCAACACTTTAACTTGTTTCTTAGCACACATCACATTTGCTCGATGAGTCGACAACCAATCTATATCCAGAATGACGTCAAAATTATACATATTGAATTTGATAAGTTGGGCATCTAGTTTCTTTCCATTAATTTCAACTGAGCACGACCCACGCACTTCTTTCAACTGTTCCACCGTGCCAGTAGGCATGCTAACAACTAACTTGCATTCTAAGGTCTTAAATGGCACATTAAGCTTCTTAGAAAATCTCTTAG
>NW_024868759.1:20328-31909 GCF_013358625.1 Macadamia integrifolia | reverse complement strand
TGATTAAAAAAATACAGGGTTAGTGCTTTAACAAGCATGTTAATGGTCCCACTCGATCACAACATATTATTATAGGAATAATAATAACAATAATAGTAATAATATTAATAATCATAATCATATCAATAAACCCATTTTTTTTTTTTTTAGGTTTTCACACAACCGATGGGCTGCACCGACAGGCAGGTTGGCTCGCCAATCCGAAACTTCAACCGATGGGCTGACACCGATGGGCAGGATGGCCCGTCGGTCGGCCCACCGGTCCTACCCGAGCAGTAAATCGCGAACAGGGCACTTAAGCCCTGTTCACCCTTTTCTTCTTTCATTTCCCTCTCTCTCTCTCTCTCTCTCTCTCTCTCTCCTAGGCGATTTTTGAGAGCTTTGTTACGCTTCCACTCGCGATCCCACTGAACGATCCGGCGTTTTTGGAAAGGATCAACTCCTCTACTCACAAGTAAGTTCTTCATCCTTTTCTTCTCAGAATTTTTTACTTGGGGGGTGGAACTCATGTGTAGACTTTAATCTAGGTTCTTTTTCCATGTTTCTTTCCATAGAACAGTGTTTCCATGTGGTTGTGATGTTTTTCTTGTGGTTATTCTTAGTTCTTAGGATTTACTTCTCCATTTTTGAGAAAAACCCCAACCATGCTATAGTTTTTCTCAAATTTGGGGATTTCTTCATTTCTTGCTCTTTTCCCCCAATTAATGACTCAATTGCGATGCATTATGCTCGATTTGTACTTAACATACTGTAGAGATCATAGAAAATACCTTATGCGTGAAATCCCATTTCTTCCCATGAAAATCCATCTTTTGTGTTAGGTTTTCTTTGATTTTCTTTACATTCTTTGGTATTTGTGGACCTCAATAGCATAGTAGTAGATGTTTTTGCATATTCTAATTGGTAGATTGACGGCGTTTCATCCATGAGCATGTAAGCTTCATGCTTTCTCTGTTGTGAGTCTTTTGCACTTTCTCTTAGCTTGGACTTTCACCTTGAGAATTGGGGTTTTCTCCTTCTTTAATTGTCATGCCTTATATGCCTCTTGTTACCTTGCTGTTTTGCCCTATTCTCTGTCTTGTCACTTTTTTGTTTTGTGAAAATTGAGTTTTGGGGCTTCCTCTTATTGCTCACCCCTCTTTCTATTCGCTTTGTTGTTCTCTTTTTTCTTTACTCACCCTGCTTTTCTCTTTTCTTGCCAGGATGTCATCTCGCAAAGGCAAGGAGCCCGCATCCTCTAGCACTCGACGTAAGACCACCGCTTTTAAGCAGAAGAGTGCGGGAACTAATTCTCCAGCCCCCCGCACAGGGCGATCCGGACCTGCCCCGTTTGATCCTTCTGACTACGATGATGAGCTCTTCCAAAGTTCAGAGGCAGTAGCCAACTGGTCGGCCTTCCTGAAGAGGTCGGTAATGATGGAGAAGACCGTGGTAGTCGACGACTTCCACAAGGTTCAGCTCCGGGAGAAGTTTACAGCACTGGGCTGGCAGTCCATCCTCCAGGTAGACCGTCCATGCTATGAGCAGCTGGTTCGTAGATTCTACTGTAACCTCGAGGTTTCCTATCGGTACGGGGAGTATGATATAGTCAGCCTGGTGAAGGGGTGGACATCCAGCTGACCGTGGACACCTTGGCCAGCATTTTAGGCATCTCTGTAATCGGGCACCGTTACTACAGTCCTCCCAGGAGTAAGCCCCAGGGTCCACTCATTAGTTTGGAGATGCCAGACTACATCTACGAGACCATCTATGGCAGTAGTGTCCGTCCGGAGTCCGAGACATCCTTTTTCCTGGAGGTTCGAGTATTTTCCAGACTGGTCCAGTTCAACTTGCTCCCCAGAGGAGGTCACTGGAACCAGGTGGGCTTCATAACAGCCTTTTTAGCCTTCTGCATCCATAAGGCTTTAGAGGGAGGTGACGAGCACTTGTGCTTACCCTATGTCATCCTCAAGACCATGGAGCACCACACTTCTCACCCCGAGGATGGAGGATTCCCATATGGCAGGATCCTCAGTAGGATCTTCGAGTTCTTCGGAGTGGACCTAAGTGGCGAGGAGGGGAAGACTCAGGCGGACAAGTTTGACAGGGGTAACCTCTTAAGGATGGGTCTCCACACCCTTATGGATACACCTCAGAGGGCAGGAGCTCAGAGAGGTAGAGATAGGAGAGCTGCCCCTATGGAGGATGTTCCCATGGAGGAGGAGTCCAGTGAGGAGGATGAGGACTATGTTCCTCAGGATGAGGAGGATGATCTGGTGGATGAGGACATCCCGGAGGAGGTGCCTCGGGAGTCGAGAGGTACCGATCCTGGCTTCACCAGAGCTGCAGCCCCATAGCATAGAGCCCCACCACCTGAGAGTGGTGCATATGATTTTGAGGGCATGATGTACACCATGAGGGCTTTGAAGGATGGCCAAGATCAGCTGCTAAGAAGGCTGGACGAGAGTGCTTCCAGGGAGGAACGCATCCTGGAGAGGCAGGCTACCTTGGAGGATTCCTTCCTCAGACTGGGCTAGGACTTGGACACCACGGCCAATGCCATCTCAGTAGATTTTGGCCGACTTCATAGGGAGGTACGGGTGGTGAACTCGAGGTTTGACTACTACGACCATCACCTCAACGTCAACTCTAGACCTCCGACGAACTTAGTAATCATAAACGAAGACGACGACGACGACGACGAGGATCAGTGAGGACTTAGCTCGTCCACGCCAGCTTCTTATCTGTTTCCTGTTATTGGATCTTATTGTATATTTCCTTTCTTTTTCCATTCTTTGTACTAGCACTGTAACTGGACTTATTTGTGGGATAATGTATTTTAATAGTGGTTTTTGTGGTGAATTCGTATGTGTGATGACTTGTGTAGCTTAGTTGTGGTGTCTTTGTAAATTTTTTATCATTGTTATATTATATATCTGTTGTTTATCAGGTGTTTGTGTGAAAATTTTTGGAAATCTCATTTTATGTCGTTATGCTGCCGAAATTTCATCAAACTTGTACTCAATAGGTTATGACACCAATTAATTTACCTTTTATCTACTCTCACGCATGCCATGAATGCAATATCTAAATGCAACATCTTTATTCCTTTCTTTTTTTGGCTTTTAACTCTTTAAAGCTTTTACGTTAACCCAATCCCATTTTCCTATTATAGATTCTACGGGATTTTAATGGTATGCTGTGAGTGGACTAGAGCATCACGCTCTGATACCACCGTTGTCACACCCCATTCACACAGAATCGGGCCAGTGACCGACTTAACACCGGTTAACCCAAACCTACCAGGATCATCTGATACAGTATTCCACCACAGCATACACACAACTAAGAAAGAGCTTATCAGTTCAGCGGAAGACTTGGTTTACTTATGAATATTCCCATAATACTTGATACCTGAATTGTGATACAATAGTTAAATACATGTGGGCCCGAAGGCATGATATTTATACAATAAGAGTACAATTCACATATCAAGTACATAAAAGAAATCATCAAAAATCAAAGTATACAGCTCGGCTCGGTATCAAAGACTAGAGCTCAGCTCGGTATCAAAGGTTGAGCCCAGCTCGGCATCACAAGGTTGAGCCCAGCTCGGCATCAAAAGTGGAGCTCAGCTCTGCATCAGAACTGTGGTCCCGCAGCATAACTCTCGCACGAGCAATCAGTGCCGTGCTCTAACTCCTCAGGGGCCCACCAGTCCTCTTCAGGGAACTCAACTGTGGAACCCACCCCGTGCTCATCAGATGGATGACCTACAAAATCATCTAAAAGAGGTGCACACGTGGGATGAGCTCACTAGCTCAGTAAGTGGAAAGATGGACCACACAACAGTCCACATAACAAACCACAACCATATACACTATATGCTATGCAATACATTTTAAATCACATCCACCTAAGCAACATTACTAAGTCTTTGGTTTAGTGCTACTACAACCACAGTGCGCATATGCTCTAGGTACAAGCCTCGAACTTCATCCTGCGATACGCCCATAGGGCTGTCGGAGAAGGCCCACCGTGAGTACTCAAAAAAATAAAACTTGCCAACCACCGGATCTCAACGTAAAATAAATGACAGAAATTAAAGGTGCTGACTCCAGCAATTTAAAAGCAGTACGATTGGCCCTCTTGAATATACCACTGGGGTTGCCGACTGTCCTAATGACCAGCCGGACGTAATGTCTAACCGCCACAGTGACCCGACAACCGCGACCACTGCTTCCCCCCAAATGGTAACCCAACACCTTAACCCCTGCTGGGAAGGGTCGTAGCATGGGTAGATGATAATCCTAAACCGCATGCTCCTATATGACAATAGTACGATTGTATAGTGCCGTCACGTCCCATCCCACGGGCCACCAATGCACTTGTTTCCAAGTCGACTACGACATCTAATCTATTAATGCATCATGCACAATGATGTCAACATTCATCACAAAAGCATATTATCACTTGGCATTTAGAAGATAAACACAACACCATTGCATAAAATGAGAGGATGACTAATCTACATAGCATTGGCATGATGACATGGCTAGTCTAGATACAATTAAATGAATGCACAACAATGCCTTGAAACAAGGCCAAACTTCATCTCCCCACTTACCTGTAGTGTACAAGGACTCACGCTCGGTACGGGTGAGATCCGGTGCTAGAAGCGTGAGATTTGGTGAACCTATAATGAGGGAGCGGGGTTAGTATTTCACCATTTTGGAATCAAGATTAACACGATCCAATGATAAGATCATGTTTAGAATCCTAAGATAAGGTCACACGTCTGATTTGGGTCCAATCGGACGTAAAAATCACCTTCAAAGCCTCTCGGGGGGGTCGGACAGCCCACCTGTCTGACCCACCAGTCAAACCCACCGGTCAGGATCGACGGGTAGGTTGGCCCATCGGTCTAGCCCACCGGTTGGGCCCGAGGCCCTGCTAAGACCAGTAGGCAGGGTGGCCCGCCGGTCTGGCCCGTCGGTTGTGCCCGAGGGCCCTGCCCTCTCAGGCGGGTGCCCACAGGCAGGCCAGATGGCCCACCGGTCTTGGTAGAAAACCTGTTGTTTCTTCCCAAACTTCCCCCAACCTTTGGGGATTCAAATGGAGATTTTTCAAACCCATTCTTCACACATTCAAGGTCTCATAAGATGGTTCTAACCTAGATCTAGGTTAGATTTAAGGAATGGGAAGCCATCTTACCTTCTTTGCTCAAGAACACCTTCAAAACCCCATAATCACTTCAAATCCACAATGCTTCTCCAACCTTGTAAATACTTCTTCAAATCCTTCAAGATCAACACATAAATCATCTATTAAACCTTAGATTCATCATTTCAAGGGGGATTTACAGAACCTCAAGAAACCCTACCCAAATCAAGGGTTTTACTTGGGTATGGTGAAAGTTTAAGGAACCCAACCTTTGCTCACCTCTAAGCGTAGAACTAGTGTTGGAGATCACTCTTCCGGCGTCGGAATGGGAAGATCAAGCCTCGGCGCCGTTGAAATCCATCTCTTTTTCCTTTTTCTTCTCTTCTCTTCTTCTTCCCTTTTCTTTTCTCTCTCCTCTTTACTCTTCTCACCAACGTACGAGTGTCATAAATGAGGAAAGAAAAGAAAATCATAAATGCTATATATACTTCTTAAATAACTAATTAATTCACATGGGTGGGTCACTCAGGTGGGTGGATGCGCCAACTTGTCCGCCCACCTGTCCGCCCACCTGAGGGCCAAAACTTGGGATTTTGACAGAATTCGGCCCTTGGCACGAATCTCACTCTTGGCATACGATGTAATATACGTATGCGCCTTAATATACGGCCACATACCTGCTCTATCCATACATGGCCTTATGATAGGTGCAGGTACACGGCTTAGGTATTCCCGTCTCTTCTGGCACTGGCTCGGACTTGTCGGGCCAGCCGGTGTTTATAGTCACCCTTGCCATCATAGTCCATAAGGAACCCGCTTTAACTCTCTCCGGTTCGGGTCCTACATGGTTAAAACAGGTCAACCATGTAATCAGACCGATTTAAGAAGTAGAGTATTACAAAACCTCTCGATATCATACTTGACATTTGATCCCTTCCCTGCCATCGTGATAGTAAACCCTAGAATCGGAAACCTAGAGCTCTGATACCAATTTATAGAAACGCAACCCTAAAACGATGCAGAAGATAATGAAAAAATAAAACAAACAATTCACACGGATTTTACGAGGTTCGGTAAGGTTGCCTACGTCCCCGGTGAGATGAGATCCTGCTTCACTATCAATGGAGAATAGGGTTATAGCGCTCGTCCTCACACCTCTCAGTATTACTTGCATTACAGAGAAAGAAACCCTCGCTACAAATATAAAGCCAAAAAAAAAACCCTAATCCAGAAAGTACACAATTGCCCTCAAATAAAAAATTCGAGCGGAGGGTTGCGCCCCCTACACCCCCTGCTATGCAGGGGAGGCCTCCTACCCCCCTTGCAACCCCCACGACCCGCCAAAAGGCTAGCGGGACCGTCGTCCTGCCTGTCTAGGTGCTGCACCAGTACTCCCTGGATTAAACTGCGACAGACTACAAGACATCATACACCAATAGACCATCGAGATCACTTCTTTACTGAGCTCAGGTAATCCATTCAATCATTTTCTTTAACTTCCTTTGTTATTCTGTAAAGAATTTATGTTGCAGAGATAGTTCTTTTCATTTTTTTAGTTTTGAGATGCTTAAACTTCACTACCATTATGTTTGGATCTGATGAGACTGTGTTTTCTTCTGATTTCTTGTTGTAGAATTCTGATTGATAAAAGGAGTAGCGATCATGGCACTCGTGAGGTCAACCAAAAGGCCTATAGTTGATGATCCCATCACTATTTGATCAAGGTGTGGTTTTAGTCTAGGGGTTTGATGATCCCATCACTGTTTGAACAATACTATTTTTGATTTTTTCTTGGTGTGTGGGGTTGGGGGAGGCTGCTGTTTATTGGTTGGGTTTCGTGATGTTTCTCTTTTGTGCTCTCCTTGCTCGACGTCCTTCATTGGGCCTTTGGGGGTATCTGTTGCATTGCATCTTTACAGATGGTTTCTTGCTATTGCTTTGTTGTGTTCTCCTTGTTGTATTTTATTGGGGTGTCTTGTTGTGTTGTGGCTTTACAGATGAATGTGTTTGGTATATATCTAAAAATATTTCAAATGGGTCTTTGATTTGTATCTTTAAATTTGAAATGGTGTTGTAGGTAGGGAAAAAAATCTTAGAGCTTATTCGAGATTCAGGCAACCAAACATCTGGTTTAGAGCAGGGCAGGTGGCAATCAGAACTTACCCAAGTAGCAATAGAGTTGATTGAGGTAAGCATCAGGAGGCCCTACATTCAGATTTCCAACTTTGCGTGTTTATATGTAGAAACAAAATCTGAGCATCCCCATGCCTTAAGAAATTGCTATCCCAACTTCTTTTTAGGGTATAGGCAATTGCAATTCACTTTACCCATTTCTTGAATTTTGTTATGGAAATGTAAGTTTTTTTGCACTGAATTATGTAGTTTCCATCTTATAGGCTGGCTATGATTTGAGGTGTTGTGGATAACATGTCATATACATCTTCCACCCTGAGTTATGTGAAGAAAAAGTTCTAGTTTCTACATATCTTGCATTGAACAGGATACATGTATGGGTTGAAGGATGAATATCTTGTGCCTGTTTCATGGTGGGTTGAGAAGAATAAGGGGATGGTTCAATGCACAGCTCTCTTGAGATAAAGTTACTATCATGCTTGATCTAATCAATAGAAAAATTAAATCTATCATGCGATTATTATTAAAGACAAAGGGATAGTTTACTGTAGGTGAAATAAATAATATGTGAAAATAAATTATGGAGAGGAGTTTTCTGTCCAGGAGCATGCCCTACACCAACAGCCCTTGGGTCTAAGAGAGGTAGGGATGTCAATTCACAGGGAAGAAGAGAGATAGACATAGAGGTTTCAATCGATTTGCTATTGGTTTTACTGTTCATGATACAAATTGAAATTCAATTAAAACTGAATAATTTTCTTAACGTCAAAACCGAATCATATTGAATTGATTCAGTTTTATTCGGTCCATGCATGGTCTCCATAATTTAGTTCAAATTCGATTTAAGTGGAAATAACCAGTTGAAACAAATAAAAATAGAAAGAAAATTACAGACCTCATTAAGATAGAGTCTCAGAATGTCAAATTTGATATATGTCAAACATTTATCGCACAATTCATCAAATATATACGATTGTAGGGTTTAATATGTTTTAATTTTGGCTCAGTTTGATTTATATGGATTACAATTTATTCAGATCGATTCGTTCAAATAAACAATTTTCAATATAAAATGGAAACCAGATTGAATCAAATGAATTTTCACCTTTCAAAATCAAAACAAATCAAAATTTTTTATTCTGACAATTCATCTGAGGAACAATTTTGCTCTTGTAACAAGCATTATGACAATACTTGGGGTCTCATGGGAATTTAGGACACTCTCTGAAGGTGGTTGGCTTGTAATTGAACCACATAATTCCTGCTAGGCTTCTCTCCTTTGATCTTTCTAGTACCATATTTTTTTAAACAAAGACTTGGGCAGCCAAATTGGGACTCAACCTGGGAGTAGTGTAAAAAAGAAAAAAAAAAAAGGTTTCAAGTGATGATGAATCATCTACATCTAAGAATCCATCTTAGCTGCCAAATCCAAGAGGAAGTGATATTTATTGAATTACAACCTTGTTTAACTAAGTTTAAAGCAAACTAGGCCTAGGAGCTGCAAATTTGAACAAGCACACACCTCTTTAGATCACGGCTCTTTAACCCCATGTGAACGTTGTGTTTTTTTGTACTTATCCCCAAGATGCTGACCAACCAGATTAGATCACTCCTCTTTAACCCCATGTACAGTTCTAAAAGTTGTTTTGTTGTGGACTAATTTCTGCCTGACTTAAATTAATGTTTATTGTTAATGAAGAGCAATGGTCAATTCTGACTATTATGTTTTTCTTGAAATGGGAATGATTCTTTGTTCTCTGTTGATATTTTGATTGAGTCTATATTAATGAAAGAATTTTGTGTGCCAATAGTACCATGTACTACACTATGTAGAATTGGTGCTTATAACTTAAGTCTTGTAAAGCACCGATTTATAACTGATTCTTCTATAGAGCACCAATTTATTATTTGTTTAATTTAAATGTAGATTTACTTTTACAATTGAGTTTGATGACGGCTACAAGAGGCGAAGGAAAATCATAATCTTTGCAGCGACTGCTGTTGTTATAGCAGTAGACCAGTATATAAAAAAATATCTGAACAAAGAGCTATACCGTTGTGAACCCCTACGCAGTATTATTGAAACAGAGAGAATTATCAGTCACACTGATAAAACCTGTCGAGAAAAAATAAGGTTAAGCAAGAGGGCTTTTTTCAGTTTAAGTCATTTGATTAGGGAGAGGGTCTATTGAGGGATAGCAAATCTGTACAAGTGAATGAACAACTAGTTATGTTTCTACAGACAGTAGGACACAATGTTAAAAACCACGTCATTGCACACAAGTTTGGATATTCTGGTGAGACTGTAAGTCGGTGCTTTAACCTTGTATTGGGAGCAATCATTAAATTGTACCCGATATTATTGAAACCGCCAAGTGTCGCAGTGCATCATCGAATAACAAGTAATGAAGGAAGATTTTATCCTTATTTCAAGGACTGCATCGGAGCCATAGATGGATCCCATATCCCTGCGTGGGTACATCTAAGCGACCATCCGATGTTCCGTGATAGGAAGGGTGATATTTGCCAAAATATTCTTGCTGTCTGTGACTTTGACATGAAATATACTTATATTCCTTCTGGCTGGGAAGGATTAGCATTAGATGCTCGAATCTTAGACAATGCATTGCATAGAGACGGTGAAAGAAAATTGGTGGTGCCACGAGGTAAATATTATCTCGTTGATGCTGGGTATGCTAACCAAACGGGGTTCTTATGGCCATATCGAAACGTTCGATACCATATGAAAGAGTGGAGAAATATTGATCAGTCACCAAGTGATAAAAAGGAATTGTTTAACCTGAGACATTCACAATTAAGGAATGTGATTGAACGTTCATTTGGCCTCCTGAAGTCAAGATTCAAGATCTTGAAAAACCAACCAGAATATCCTTTCAAAACACAAGCAAGAATTGTGTTGATATGTGTGCTATTGTACAACCACATTCTTACACAGACTAATGTTGAAGAAGAAGAACGATGGCTTGGTGAAGAGGATGAAGAGGGTGAAGAAGATAGTACTAGTATCCAATCTACCCCTCACTAAGTAAATGATGATGTTGAAGATGATAGTTCTGATGGCGAGGATCATGTGCAGGAGAATGGTGATTGAGATCTATTTCAAGAACAAATTGCTGACCAGATGTGGGCTGATTGGGTGGCAGACGATTTTTTCAACTCATATTGAGTATTTATGAACTAAAATATTTGCTATTGATAAACTTCTATTTGGAATGTATTTCTAATGTGGACAATCTTAATTTTTTTTGCATGGTTTGGGATGACTGTATAACTTAAACATACTTGGTTCTGAAATTTTGTGTTGTGGGATGACTGTATAACTTAAACATACTTGGAAGTAAATTTTGTATTGTGGGATGCATGTATGTGGACTATTAACTGAATTGCAATGCTAGGTTTATGGATTTCCCAATTAGTAATTGTTATTATTGCTTGGTTTAAAATTTTGTGTTGTGGGATGCACTATATTTAGACTATTAACTAAATTGTAATACTAGGTTTATGAATTTCCCAATTAGTAAGTGTTATTATTACTTGGTATTAATGAAATATACTCACATTGTATATGGTGTATTTTGTTAGTTTTGATGTGATGGAACCAACAGGAGATTCTAATAGTAGGTCACGGGACATTGCTTCATGGCCTAGTGCCGTTTCTCATTACATGTTGGAGTGTATATTGAAGCAGTACAAGAGTGGTAAGAGTGGAGATAATGGACTGAAAAAAGAACAGTTCATTGAAATTGCCAACCAACTGAAAGAGAAATTATTTACTAGTTATGACTGTGAACAAGTGAGAAACCACTTCCGGATTTGGAAGCAAAGGCTTAGAGCATTGGGTGACCTACAGAAGCAAAGTGGATTGGGTTGGAATGCATCTGATATGAGATTTGATGCTCCTCGACACTTCTGGAATGAATATAGGGTATAATGGAATTTTTTAAATTATAATTTCTATATAATTGTGTTTTTTTTTTTTTCTTACTTACAACATAAGCACATTGACATTGTCCTTTATATTGCTAGAAAAAAGAACAAAAGTATTGGAAGGAACATAGTGTGCTCCCAATTTACCTTGAAGTTGGAGCTTTGCTAAGGAAGAGATGGCAATTGGGAATGATTCAACAGTCCCCTCTGAAGTTATGATGGACGTGACAGGTACTCAAGTTAAGGGAATAGGGAGCAATGATGGTGTTGACTATGAACATATTGAAAAAGAAGAAAATGTTCCTTCCACTCCCATTGGTAGTGCCAGTCGTTCTCGAGGAAGACCTCGTGAGTCCGT
>NW_024868759.1:0-19194 GCF_013358625.1 Macadamia integrifolia | reverse complement strand
TGACTAGAATCAAGGTAACCAAACAGTTTTTCACTCAGAATCAGGTGATAGAATCAGGGTAACCAAACAGTTTTTCACTCAGACTCAAATGACAGAATCAAGGGAACCAAACAGTTTTTTTTTTTACCAAAAGGTAATTATTCCAAAGAAACTCATTCATATGAGTTAGATCCAGAATCCTAAATCCTTAGAATCTGATCCAACGGATAATTCGAACCAAACGTCCCCTAAGAGAACCTACAGTGTAAAGCATACCCGGTCCAATATAGACAAACCATCAAACCGGTTTGGTCAATCATGGTTCAACATATTGCTTTACTCCAACGACCCAGAATTTTGCACCATGAAGGTTGAAATTAAACAGGTTGGTTTGACCAATTCTGACCAAATTGAGCTTTCCTGTGGTCCGGACCTCTCCATGTTGCGGAATTAGGTTCAATCTTCTGGCCGGCACTATGAGTTATTAGATTATGGGATTAGGTGGGGTGGTTGTCTATAACTTTACTTACCTCTTCTTCAATCTACACCGTTCATATTGGTTGACCACATGAATGTCTCACACCCACTCTGACCATTAGCTAAACCATTGATACTCTTAATCTTTTGTGATTAGTGAGTTGATTCATCCAACAATCTTTAGATGGTGACACGTGGCACCAAATGAACGGTCTAGATCCATGTCCCAAATTTTGTGGAACCCTTTATAGAAATAGTACTTTTCTGTCATATTTGATGAACAAAGAACCCATGTTCCCACATGTAGAAACCATGGTCGATATACTGAGGTACCTTTCAAGTTCCAATGCGCAGCCATAGATTCGCAGCTCGAGAGACTACGGTGGATTGAGAGCTAAAGCGGTTCCCTGATTTTCGATTCAACTCCAACCCAAACAAAAGTCAATCTGAACCCAGAATTCTGTGCCCCCACAAAAACCCATAAATCTGTTCTCAAAATCGTTTCTTTTTTAATCTCCCTTTCTCAAACGTAATCTTCTTCTTGCCAAATCGAGGTCTCTTTCGATCCGTATCAATATGTCAGGGAGAAACCCCACATATACCAACCCAGAACCCTGCAAACATCTAGCAGATTACAAGCTAAAACATGGATTGAGTGGCTACAATTCCCTCCAGAAGAGCCTCAATACGAACCCAAATGGAAGAACAGCGATGAATAGAAGCCAAACAAAGATACCCAGATGCAGTTTTTGTTCTGGGTATCAAGGGAGATTGTATTTCTGTTTGATCTGTTCCTCTGTTTCGTGTTGTCATTTACCCGATTCAAACCATGCCCTCTTACATTCCCAAACTGAGATTGGTCATGAGATTGCTGTGGACATGGAACGAGCAGAGCTTTTTTGTTGTGCATGCTGTGATCAGGTATATGATCCAGATTTCGATAAGGCGGTTATGTTTAAACAGATCATGGAGATACCCAGAAACAACAATGGCGCAGAAGTTGGGAAAGAGAATTGCAACAAGAGGAGGAAAGTGATCTCCAAGGCTGTGAGAGATTGTATGAATGCAAAAGATTTGGTTTTGAAATTGGGTCGAGGACCGAATTCGTGTTTCCCTTGGGGTTTGAGGGGATTGAGCAATCTTGGTAACACCTGTTTCATGAATTCAGTCTTGCAAGCTTTGCTTCATTCACCCCCTTTCAGGAATTACTTCCTCACTGATCGGCATAGATGTAGAACTTCTCGGAAGAGCTCATTGGATAAACCGTGCTTGCGTTGCGATATCATGTACATCTTCTCTGCTGTTTATTCCGGGGATCCGACACCTTTTAGTCCTGCTCGGTTTCTTTACAGGTGAAGATTTAATCTGTGAATGCTGTTGTGCTTTTGTTCATTCATAGTATCAGGTTATTAGTTCTTAATTTTCATCATCTTGGGTGATCAATTCCAACATAAGATGGATGGTAGCATAGGTTGTGATTTGTCTCAAAAGAACTTTGTGAGATTTTGAAATCTCTTATGAATTGTAAGATTTCTTTCTAGTTCTTGCCGATGTAGAATCTAATTATTAGATTGATATATCTATTGAATAATAAGCTTATTTAGTATTATAATCACTTTGTGGAGTGCAAGTAATGTATTGTTTTTAAGAATTGAAACCCTTCAATTTTTTTATTTTTTTATTTTTTATTTATTTATTTTTTTTGTTTGATCTGCTAATGTAATCCAGGATCTTCTGTACTCTGTAATTGTTTACTTGTTCTCCATAATATTATTGGACTTCTTCATAAAAATTCAACATAATGGACCTTTTATTCTTTTTTTCTTTTCATTGCATTAGAAGATTGAACCAAACTTCACAATGCCAATGTGGTGAAAACTTTTTGAAGGATCAACCTTCATTTGATTGTTCTTATTAGATCTCTTGCATTAAAACCATCTATCATTATAAACTTTCCAATTGATCTCAAAGGATCTTTTATTTATTTATTTGTTTTTTTCTTGCCTGCAGTTGGTGGTGCCATTCGCCAAATCTTGCCAGTTATGAGCAACAGGATGCTCATGAGTTTTTCATCTCAGTGCTCGACCAGATCCATGAGAAAGAGGAGCAGACCAGATCCTCACATAAAGGTTTTCTGAGACAACTAAATCTAGCATTTCTCTTGCATCATATATAAATAAAGTATTATTGTTCTGTCACATTTTGTATGTGCTCATGATGCCCCATACATATTAATTTCTTTTTCATCTAAGTAACAAGGACATTTGAACGAGTGCTGTGTATCCGGCATCGTACCTGCTGTGAAAATTATACTGACTTGGAAACACAGTGTCATTGATTTGGTATCTGTGTGCGACACAGCCAAATGTTGAAAAATAAAGTCTCCTTGTAGCATGCTCCACCCAAAAAGATATTCCTTGTTAATTAGGTTTTTATCCGAAATATCAGAATGATTATGAATGCAGGTTTTGTTTTTTCTTTTCTGCAGATAACAGTGATTGCCATTGCATAGCTCATAAGGTATTCTTTGGGGTGTTGAGATCAGATGTCACTTGTACAACCTGTGGGTTCACTTCGACAACTTATGATCCCTGTGTAGACATATCTCTTGACTTGAATCCAAGTGATGGCTCCTCAAAAATTGTAACTGGAAAGTCCTCCAATCCAGGTGAGGATGAAGATATATCAACTCTTGTGGGTTGCTTGGACCTATTCACAAGGCCAGAGAAGTTAGATTCTGACCTCAAGCTATACTGCCAGCAGTGTCAAGTAAGTAGGGACTCTGTGAAGCAAATGTCCATCAGACGACTCCCACAGGTCTTATGTTTCCATATAAAACGATTTGAGCTCTCTCCTCTCCGGAAAATGTGTAAAAAAATTGACCGGTACCTGCAGTTCCCATTCACACTTGATATGACTCCTTATCTGTCCTCGTCAATTGTGAGGAACAGGTTTGGGAACAGGATCTTTGCTTTTGAGGGTGATGAATCAGATATTTCTACAGAATTTGAGGTGTTTGCAGTGGTTACACACTCTGGGAAGCTTGAAAGTGGCCACTACGTGACGTATCTGAGGTTAAGAAACCAATGGTATAAATGTGATGATGCATGGATTACCCAAGTTAGTGATCGGGTTGTGAGAGCTTCACAATGCTACTTGATTTACTATGTACAGAAAATGCCCTAAGGTCATGGCAAGCAAGGATTTGAAAAGTGTCCTGATGTCTTCACAGGGAAATCCATTTCTTCCTATACGTGGTTTTAGAGAAGATGTTTAACAAAGATAGATGTTGAAATTGAAGGTGGAATTGAGGATATTTAGGTTTTTTCCTTACATGTGGACGCAGCATATTCATGGACCCAATAGGATGAGAATAAACCTACAAAGGCTCTCAAAACAATTCTCCTGATGGAAATAGTTCAACATCTGGAGTTGTATTGCATTAGCAAAAAAATAATCCGTCTCAGAGATACAGAAATGAAGGGGAGATAAATTTTGCTCACCCGTCCAATAATCTCCAGTTCCAACATAATGTGGTGTATGGCCAAACAGTCGCAGGCATTGTCAGGAAATAACGGTCCTCCTTGCTTTTTCAGCTGTCTTAAATGATTTTTATCTTAACTCTTTATTTTAATTACCCTGCTGAAGTATATGTTGAGTGCAGGAAGTTGGGTAACATTTGGTTTTCTTATAGAAAGGGCAGCTGCATCAAGTGCATTTCCCAGCTGGATTAATCTTAATTCCCTTAGTCAGCTTGGACCAATTTTTTTCTGGAGGTCTTCAAGTCAATTATGTACAGCATACATCTTTATCAAAAAGTATTGAGGAAATTATTTATTTGAATTTGACACAATTTTAATGGATACCTGCTTTTTGCCTTCCTTTTTTCTTTTCATTTTTTTTTTTAATGATTGTTTTTATCCTTTCCCCTGTTGAAATCTTTTTTCCATTTAATCTTGATTGTTTAACTGTTATAGAATCTGGAACTTCACTGTTGCTTTGCCAGCCACAAACTGATATCTAACATTGTTGTCTTGAATCTTAAGTCATTTTACTCATGCCATCCACATTCTTTGACTGCAAGAAGCATTTACTTGATGGACTCCACCATGGTGGCATCGACTAACTGAACCATACAATATCCCTGCATATGTACTTTATTTTTGTCAGATTCTTTTGGAGGTGCTTCATAATGAAAGACCAAGTGAAATACATAGAACCATGTGAGAAATGTCTAGTTCTTATAGAGTAGTAGTAGAATATGATGAAGGTGCCATCAAGTGCCCCTGCAACCACTGAGAACTTTGGCCTGCTTGCTTCAAATGCCAATGGAATCTGAGACAGTATGATTAAAAGTGTTGCAGGCTGCTCTTGTTTTGGGTTGATTCACTTTTATCTTCTCTCTGCAGATAATTGTTTTTCTGCATGAATTAGTGTTCTTTTTCTTTTGCCAGTTACTCCAAATCAAGGTAGAGAATAGTCCATAAGACCCCATGTACAAAATTTCTCAAACCTGAAAACTTGATTCAACTAGATCTAGCAGTCATCTGTTACATGTTGTCGCCAAGATTAGAGATCAATTCTTGAATTGATTATGCTGAAAATGAGCTGTAGGTTCACTTGACAGTTACTATGGTTTATATATATAAACTTCTTTTTCTTTTTTCTTTTATTTTATCTTTTTGCTAACGAGGAACCCCTTGAACCTGTCTGATTTTACGGTTGAGGCCCAAGGTTAAACCCCGGTCCCGGTTACATGTAGTCACACCTAACCCGTGAAGGATGTATATACATATAGTGGAAAGAAAAGGCTTAAACTCCTCTGAAGGACTAGATTAATGGATCAGGTAAACACAGTAATGGAAAGGTCATCTGTGGGCCTGTGGTCAGAGACATCCTTCATGGTATAGTTCCAGTGTAATATAAGGTTGTCCATGGGTACAGGTGGCAACGGCAGCCCAGCCCAAGCTAAACTGGATCTTGGCTAGGGTTTTCACCATAGGCCCAAAGCCTGGGGTATAAGCGCAGTGGTAGTCAGGGGCTGGACTTGGCAAATGCAAGTACAGACAAGCAAAAAAGGGTGGGACTTCAAGGAATAAAGTCATCTTTAATATATGGCCATGTGCTCACAAAAATAAACCTGCCTAGAAACATAGTTATTAAATTCGGATTCAGGAATTATTCAGATGAAGAATTATTCGGATTAATGCATTTCATTAATTCAATGATTCGGTCAAAATATCGGTAAAAAAAGCGGAGATAATAAAATTTCAGTTCGGATTTGGATTCGGGAATTATTAGTTTATAAAAATAAAAAGCGGAAAAAAAATTCGGTTGTTATTTTTAATATTTGCAATACTTGTCTCATATTATCTATCAATTATCATAAATACATAACATACAAATGATGTAAAAATTAAAATTTTAAATTTTAAAGATAAAAATATTGTATTTAGCTCTTTTTTTTTTTTTAACTCATTTCCTATTACTCAAATAATTGAATCAGAGAAAGAGAGACTGAGAGGAGGGACTGAGCACAAATTCAGCTAAACTCATGTCACCCACCATGCATATTCACCTTAAAGACTAGAGAGAGAGAGTAATGACTGTAAGACTTAGTCAAACCAAAATGGGGTGAGAGTTTTTTTTTTTAAGATGTTTGAGAGATTACCTCAGGAAAGATAAGCTTTGTTGGTTTCTATTAAAAAAAGAAGAAAAGTAACATTAGGATAATAAATGCATAATAACCACACTATTTTCTAAAGGCTTATTGACTTATTCAAGATAAATTTTTTTTTTTTACATGGGATAAAATTAGGTTATAATTCGGATAAAATTATTCGTAAAATTCGGTAAAATTTTGTTCGGCAGAATTATTGGCTAATAATTCGGAGAATTTAATAACTAGGCCTAGAAATAAGGTAATTGACAAGGTAAATAAGACAGAGTGGCCACATTTCATTCCTTGGCTACATGAACTTATTGTTCAAGAGGTCTTAGGTTGTTCGCTTGCCAATTTGACATGAATCACATTTCCTCCCTCCTCCTTTACAGTCTTTGAATTGATAATGCTTTTGCTAACACTTGACAGAGGAATCCGATCAAAAGGCATATCAAAATAATACATTTGTGTGCCCTAGATCTTCATTCCATTTTTATTTCTTAGCTTTCTTCTGTTCTCTTTCTTCTTCATTCTAACTCATCTAGTTTCTTTGTCCACATTCCTCTCTGGGTTGATCTTTGGTCTAATCGAAGTTGACTGACTCACATGGCATACGGGGTGAATTTTCACCGAGCTCATCGCTTGAGTCTATAGGCTACTTTCCCTATCCGCTTTTCTACAATATCTACTTTTTCCTTGAGAGGGGGCCAAGCATGTGGGTTGTTTAAGTAGGTTGGGCTAGGTTTGATTGATCTTTTGGAGTAATCTCCAAGTAGGATGTTTCAACAGTGGTAATCCTGGGATAATTTAGCTGAAATAGGTTTGCGAGGGTGAGAGATGCAAAGAGAGGAAGACATGGCCAGCAGTAGGGTTGTCAAATGATCAGTTCGGCCTAGTTTTGATCAAGTTAAATCGGTTTTGGTTTAAGAATGTGTGAAGCTAATACCAAACCAGTAACAAACTTTAGTTTTCGATTAGTTTCGGTTTTGATATGATACAACATCAATTTACTTCGGTTTTTCAATAAGAAGTTATTATCGGTTTAGATCAGTTTGTTTTCGAGCTTTAACCACAATGAATTCTTACATTCACAACCTGTAGTGAGGGAAGATTGGGTAAAACACTTTAAATCATCTTCCCCAAATCAAACAAGTAAACAACTAGGATATGGAAATTGATTTTTTATGTTTATATTATAATCAAAACAAAGAAATAAATTGTGAGGAGAAGATAACTAATATTGAAATGAATGGATAAATAGAATCTATACTGAAATCATTGTTGCAAATCAAACCATTGTTTATCATTGTAAAGGGAAGGTAACTAATTGAAATCAATGGATAGTTAATTAGTGAAAATATAGCTAAGATTGAAATCAATCACAAAATGAGCCCTATTATCAAATCACATTCATTATTAGAAGAAGTACCTGATGTTGAGAGTTACAAGACAGACACTATTGAAATGTATTCTTGGATTGTCGAAGACAGACTGTTGAAGCAGACATGCACTAATGTTGAAGCCAACGAACCAAAATAGGTTGAGTCATATCAGAAGTTGATATTCTCCTTAAGGTCTGAAACGCCCCCTATCAAGTTACAATCGGGGTTGTTTGGGTTTTACTTCAAAGATAAAATAACCATTGATCACAGTCTAATTGTGCACAGACGTTGATCCTTTGGGAGAGACAAGCTAGGCTCACTAAGTATGGTGTCGAAGAATGGTTTTGATGCATTCAGACAAAACAGTGGAGGAGCTTAACAGGGGATGAATTTTTATTCAAAACTTCCCTCCAAAACTTTTTGAACTCTATGCTGAAAATCAAAGGTAAAAATTGAAAGGTAAAAGTAAACAAGGGGATTCATTACTTTTTCTTACTTTATATATATATATATATATATAGTACTTATGTGTATAATACAACATTCATTTAACTGTCCAACTAATATTGTTTTGTGAACAAGGATATTAATGGAAGCATTATTACAAATCAATTTCCCTATTCAAACTTATTAATCACTGATTTGTAACAATTCCCCATACAACAATAATCATAACTCTATCCCAACTTAATGGGGTCGGTACATGGGTCCAAAATAGGATAAGAAAAATAAAGAAACAACATAAGTAAGGTAAGATGAGGTAAAAAGTAAGTACATGTAGAAGTCGAAGCATTACAGGGACATCCCCTACAAAGGGTCGACTACTCAGCTCCTTGTCTTTCATGAAAGTTTATGTGTGGTCATACTACAATTTAGCTCTACCATATGTTTATCTTTTCTTACCATTTTATTAATAGTTATTCTGGGTCTCCCCTTAATTCTTCTGGCTCTATCTAATTGAATCTAGTCACTATTCTTCACTAGGGCATCAATAGGTCATGACTATACCACCTCAACCAGTTCTCACAGAGCTTGTTTTGGATAAGCGCGACTCCCACATTGCTTTTATCTCTCATGATCTTGCCACACAACTTTCTCAACCTTCTCATCTCTACTACTCTCAGTTTATTCAAATTACTCTTCTTGACTGCCCAACACTCCGCTCCATAAGTCATAATTGGTCATATAACTGTTCGGTATAATTTTTTCTTGAGTTTGATAGGCACGTGTGTTTGTCACATAACACTCCCCATGCACCTCTCCATTTCATCTATCTCACTTTAATTTTGTGGGCAACAGTGTCCTCTATATCACCCTCTTCGCTAATGATGGATCCCAGATATTTAAAACAATCACTTTGAGGTAGTTCCTATTCTCCAAATTTCACAACTCCATCCCCTCCATTAGATTGGTTGAAGGGATCTCCTTGAGATAAATCCGAATTGATTCTCCGTAAACTTAGTTTCCTCTCTTAGGTGGGCTTCAATAACCTTTTCTCATAGTTTTATGGTATGACTCATTAGTTTTATGTCTCTATAGTTATTGCAGTTATGGATATCCTTTTTATTCTTGTAAATCAGTACTATAATGCTTCTCCTCCAATCATCCGCCATTGACTTTGTATTCAAAATCTTGTTAAACAACTTAGTTAGTCAAGACACTCCATGTCCTCCTAGGCTTTTCCAAATTTCAACTGGTATCTCATTCGATCCTAGAATTCTACCTAAATTGATCTTTCGTAAGGCCTCTTTAACCTCGATATCACTAACTTGCTTTAGTTGTATCTAATGTGTGTTAGCTTGATGTTTAGTCCCGTCCACTTCGGGGTTCATCCTATTAGTCAAGTTATTTCTATTTAGTAGGTTGTAAAAATAATCACTCAATCTCTTGATAATGTCTTCATTCCATAAAAGTACTCCATCATCCTCTTTTTTAATGCATCTAACATGGTCCAAATCCCAACTCATCTTTTCTCTTATCTAAACTATATATATATATATATATCTTTCTCCCCATCCTTAGTATTAAGATTTTTATAAAGGCCCTCATATTTTTTTTGTCCTTGCGTTCCCCACAATCTTTTGAGCCTCGTTTCTGTCTATGTGACATCTTGCTCTATTCTCTACCTTGCTAGTCCTTTGTTATGTTTTAAAACAAAATTGTTTAGTATTAATGGCGGCCTAGACCTCATTATCCCACCACCAAGTCTCTCTAGGAGTTTGACACCCCCCTTTGATATCTCTAAAACCTCATTAACCACTTTCTTAATGCAAGTCCGCATCTCATTCCATATCTCATTAATATTCCCTTCACAGTTCTACTTGCCTGTCCAACCACTTTATCAATAAAGGATATTAAAAGAGGCTCCTTGTAGTATCCCCCATTTGATTTTATGACAGATTTGCTTTGCCTTCTTGCATTGCCTCATATTTACATGCATATCCAAAACCACCAATCGATGCTGAGTCGTTAAGCTCTCTCTATAGGGATTACCTTCAAAAAACAATCTTTATATATCAGTTTGTCAGATTTTCTATTCAGAAATAAATCAATTTGGCTTGCATGCTGCCCACTTTTGTAAGTAACTAAACGTCCTTCTCTCTTTTCAAAGAAGGCATTTGTAATCATACCTTCATATGCCATCCTAAAATCTAACACTGAGGTTCCCTCTGCATTTCTCTCTCCCATTGCATATCCTCCTTGCACCTCTTCATAGCCTTTACGATCCTTGCCCTCTGTTTAGGTCTTCGTCCATAATAACTTTCTGTCCCTGACTGAAACCTTGCATCAAGTCCTCCATGTGCTCCAAGAATTGTGCTTTAACACTCTTATCTAGCCCTGCTTAGAGCGAGTAAGCACTAGCTATATTGATAAACCTCTTCGTCTAACACCAATTTAATGGAAATAATCCTATCTCCAAATCTTTTAACATCCATAACTTTATTTTTAAGGTCTTTGTCTACTACTATACCTACTCCACCTCTCCCACTCTTAGTTCCCAAATATCATAGTTTGAAGTCATCCAACCCCTTGGTTTTGCTGCCCTTCCATCTTGTTTCTTGAACACATACAACATGAATCGTTTGACAAGGGAAAGATTGGTGGGTAGAGAAGTCAGCACAACAAGATTGGCAGTATAGGGAGAGTGTCAAAAACAGATTGTTTAGTGGAGGTAGGAGCAAGAGAGGAAAAGTCGGTAAGGTGAGATTGAAGGATAGGGTCGGAAAGAGGGTTTTGTAGGAGCAGCTTGGTAGGGGTAAAGGTAGGGAAGGGAGTGGATCGATAGAGAAGATTGGTAGGAGATAAACCTACCAGGATTAGTTCAAGCCCTCAACCGCCGTTGCTGCTACTGCTATTGCTGTTGTAGCTGCTCCCATTGCTTGAGATGGAGGGTGGAGAGCCGCCAAGCTAAGAGTTTACCATTAATAGAGAGCCGTTGGGACGAAAGAGACAGAGCAGAAAGTTATTCGTAACAATTCTCCTTACCACCAGAAATCTTCTCACAAATATTGAAATTAATTGATAATCAATTCACCCAATGATTTTTTTTATCAGTTTCATTTGAATCGTTTTTTGATGTAGATATCATTTAGTTCGATAGGATCCATTTTTCAACTGATTCTATTATTACCCCCAATCCAAAACCAGCCTCATAAAGATCAATTCAATTCGATCCATATTTTTCAAGCGATTAAGTTTTGACACCGGTAGCCAAAAGTAAGGCTATGGGGAATCATGGGTGATGCTGGAAACTTTTATTCAATAATTGAAATTATCACATTTGGCTGCAAGGGACAAAAATAGTTATTGCCGGTTGCAGCCTATCAAATCAGATAATGTAATCTATATTATATTATATGATATGTTCTGTCCTGTGCATGTATTCGGTCAGAAAATTTTATGTTCATGCTCTTCCCGTTCTGCCGCCCAAATCAGGCCAGACACATTAAGTTCCGGGTCTGGGTTTGGTTCGGATAGGACCCGATCAACCCAATCAGCTGGATCTATGGAATTTGAAGGGATCAAATCTTGGACCTAGTTGTAGCTTCAATTAGGTTTCCGGTACTGCACCTTCGGCATCTCCATTCAACTTCCATTCAACATGAATTAGGATCTTGAGAATTGATTCGTTTAGATAATTGGGTCGGATTTGGATCAAGCATGCCGGATTTTGCTGAATCTAGATTAGGGTTTTGAGTTATAAGTTCATTAGGGGCTTTAAGAGGGGGAAAGTTTAAACGTAAAATTTACCCGTTTAGATCTCACCTGTATCCAAACCATATAGAAGATCCATTAGAAGATTGGGTCAAACATGAATCCGACATCAAGGTCCCATTGCAAAGCCGTATCAGAATTTTTTTTTTTTTTTTGATGGAAAGCGGTATCAGAATTTGGAACCAAGCTACGTCGTTACAAATGACTATCAGATTTATGTGGATCAGCTCCATACCCAAGTTTCCAACCCGTGTTATGGCTTAGAAACTTAAATATCCTTCCCAATTTTATTTTTTTTTGGTAAAGAACATCCTACCCAATTTGATGATGTATGAAAGTGCTTAATGATATTGATTAACCATTTTAATTAGAGAAATTTATAATGTCACGCCTTAGAGAATGTCATTATTAACAAATTACTACTTATATTACTGACAGTTACACTCGGACTCTTTACCGCCAGTCTCTATTAAGTAAGGGTTTGAATTAACGTTTTTACCCTTTTGTATAAAACACATAAACTCAATACCATTGTACCCTTTTTTTTTTTTTTTTCTTTTTGCTTACGACGGGTATCCAGGCCTTTGGCTTGACTAGTCTCGTGGGTCCATACAGACCCTATAATCGCATGGATTGAGTCATACCGGGGTTGAATGAGAACCATTCAACTTTCACTGAAAGTAATGAAGAGTACTAAACACCCCCTGTGAGTGGCCCAAGGTGTGCCTAGTCAGAGTCGAACTTAGGATGTCCGAGTTTACAGCTCATACCAAGTTCGTTGCTCATCAACTGTGTTACCCCCTTGGGTAATACCATTGTACATTGTACCCTAGCCCTGTTGTAACCCGGCAATCACTTAGAGGGGGGTGAATCAGTGAGTCCAATTCCAATCCCCAAAAATCTGTCTGATTTCTGGCGAAGAAAAACCTGATATACCTATCCCTGTTTGTACATAGTCGTATGCACACTTAGCCCCTCATAGGCACTTCCAAGTGTGCACACCCATTCCACATTCCACGCACTTCAATATAAAATACAAACAACAAGCACCCACAATACAGGATTTTTACGAGGTTCGACAATTTGTCTACATCCCCGGAGTAGTGCCTGTAAATGCTTCGTACCTACTCAATACACTACTTTTGACTGCACCCACATTTGAGAGCACCCACACCCAATTTTCTCAAGCCAAAGCTGAGATGGCACTTGTAATGCAGGTACAATGTGTAGCACCCACTACATGGGAGCACTCACTCCCGGTGCTTAGCACCCACTAAGCACTCAATAAATAATATAGTAAATTTGGGCTTATATCAATGCCCTACAGCCAAGCTCTGCCTAGCATATACATTCATAAATAGCTAACATGCTTACAGTTCATCCACAACTAACCTAGCATGTATACATTCATCTACAACTAACCCTAACATATATATATGCATATAATGTAAATCAAAGGTTAGAGAATCTCACAACCGATTTCCTGGGATGACTGGAAACTTGTACTGATAAGTTTGGTGCTTACACCTTCTCTCTCTTTGGCTTCTTGCTCTTCAAAGCAAACACATCCTTGCTTTCTTCTCTTCCTCATTGGCTTTGAGTTAATGTATCATTAACATACCTCAACCACCTCTTTTACCTCCTTTAATGGTTTAAGAACATTTATCATCAAGTATTCATGTTCATTCAAAGACCAACAAACAGGGGGAAGTTTCTCTTGCCAAAATCATAGCCTTTCTTCACTCAAACCTCATATTTCTTGCTTCCATGGTGTAGGGCTTGAAAAAACGAAGAAGCTACAACTTGGTTCACCCAAATCTGAGTTAAAATGAAGGAGATATGATCATTTGAAATTGGAGCAATGAGATAGCCTGAAATGGAATCTTTTTAGGAGTAGCGTAGGCTACACCGGCGGCGCACGCAACAGGGCGCAAATCTGACCGTAGATCTCATCAAAGAAAATCTCTTAATATAGACTATCCGATTAAAATAACGGATAGTAAATCTCAACCATAAGATTCGAATAAAATAGTCAACTAATGACGTCAGCGGTCAGCATGCACTTTTTGTTGTCGATATATGATTGGTTGTTTTTCCGGATTTTAAGGGAGCTTGTTTCCCACTCACAAAAGAGAAAGTCTTATCGACCGTTGGATCCGAATCCTCCATGATGGCTTTAATCAGATTTCATGAGATCATTAAGATCGAAATCTTTTTTATACCTTCTATACACGCGCGAAACACCACAACATGACTTGATAAGGTGTAGCGCCAGTTCATCAAGAATTATGCACCTAACCAATCAAATCCTACTCGAAAGCATCTATCTCATCCATGTCAGTGCAAAATCTCAGCAGCCTTTGGATGGAAATCAAGCCTACATGGTCGAATCTTGATCATCCATTTCACTTCCCTTTATTTCTCTTTATTACAATCAAGCCCCTACCTCCATATATTTCAGTGCTTAAAGACCCCTTACAACTCAGACCTTCAAAATCTTGAAACTACACAAAGCCCTTCAAATTTCAAAAATAAATTTCAAAAAATCCACCCAACACCGAGAGCAACTGATGGATTTTCAGTTTGGATTTTCGAACTGGTTTTACGGAAACACTTATTTTTTTTTCATACAATATCCGATCGAGATGAAACGAAGTGCGTTGGAACCGTAATTGGATGCTCTACGACTTTTTAGAAGACTCAATCATCTGAATCATCCATATAAAAAGACAAAAATAACCCTAGACCTTTCCAATGACATATCTTTTCCATACGGAATCGGAACACGATGAAATTAGAACCGTTGGAAAGATTGTATTTTTTTCGTATTGTTACATGGAGAGCATTTACTTTAAAAAATTCATCTTCAATGCTGAAACTGCCCTCGACTGCCACAAACGTCGTAACTTCTTCATACGGTATCGGAATGCGACAAAATCAGATGCACTAGACTAGATAAATTACAATCTATATTTTTTATGAGAAATGATTTTTCAAAAATGTCATTTTCATTACCGAAAATGTTCTCGATCGTAAATAGACCAATTTTACCAGTTTTGACCCAGAAATCTACACCACATACTAAGGATGTATCAAATCATTCCATGCATACCAAGTAGTACTGTTATCTCATCGGTGACACTAGACACCATCATGTCATCATTTTCATCCATGTCACCCAAACTGGCCACATCATCATCGCCATGTGGCCAAGTTGCCAACAAGGACAACCATAAAACAACAAACCCCTCTCCTTCATCGTGAAAAACAAAGGACCTGAAGGCATCTCCATCCCTGTGTGTCTAGTGATCATGCTCCATCCTTGCGCGTCGGTGACCGTGCTCCATCCCTGTGAGTACCCCATTTCGGTGATTGTCCTTGGGGTTGTACTTTTCCTTGTGTTCATACTCCATCAATGAAACTGGGCTCCATCCCTGCTAGTACCTCATTCCATTGAGAAGTGTGAAGACGAGCGTTGTAACCCTAGTTTCCATTGATAGTGAAGCAGAATTTCATCTCACCGATGACGTAGGCAATCTTGTCAAACCTTGTAAACCTATGTCGTGCATTATGTATTTTTGTTTTTCCATTACCTTCTACATCGATTTTAGAGTTGCGTTTCTGCAAATCATTATCGTTAAACACTTTTGTACAACATCAAATTGGATAGGTACTTGGGTATCGAGCAGATCCACATAAATCTAATTGTCATTTGTCACAGCTTGGTTCCGAATTCTGATATGGCTTTGCCATGGGACTTTGAGTCGGAGTCATATTTGACCCAATCTTCTAATGAACATATAATTCGGACTCAAAATCCAGATCCAACAAAATCCAACACACTTGATCCAAATCCGACCCAATTATCTAAACAAATCAATTCTCAAGATCCTAATTCATGTTAAATGGAAGTAGAATGGAGCTGCCAAAGGTACGAACCCGAATTGAAGCTACAACTAGATCCAATTAGATTTGATCCCTTCAAAGTCCATATATCCAGCTGATTGGGTCCTGTCCGACCCAAACCCAAACCCGGATCTTAGCGTGTCTGGCCTGATTTGGGCGGCAGAACGGGGAGAGCATGAACATAAAAATTTCTGACCGAATACATTAACATATCATATAATATAGAATACATTATCTGATTTTACCAAAAAGAATACATTATCTGATTTGATAGGCTGCCATTCTATTTATTACCTTCTTCGAGAAAAAAAAAAGAAAAAAAAATTATTATTTATTGGGATTTCTTTGTTGGGGAAAAAGTTTTATAGATAACCCGTATGGATTATGTGGACCGGCAATGTCTATTTTTGTCCCTTGGAAGCCTAATGTGATAATTCCATTTATTGAATAAAAGTTACTACTTTCTAGCATCACCTATGATTCACCATAGTTGTACTCCTTGCTAAGGTGTCAAAACCTAGTCCTAGTTAGTGAAACTTACTAAAAAATCTGAATCGAATCGAATCGAATTGATCCTTATCAGGCTGGTTTTGAACTAGAATATGATAGAACCAGTAAAAAAAAATGGATCATAACGAACTGAATGATATCTAGATCAAAAAACGAAATGAATGAAACTGATGACTAGTTTATTATCTATTGGGATTTGATTGGTAGGGCAAAAGTTTTATAGATAACCCATATAGATTATATGAACTGGCAATACCTATTTTTGTCCCTTAGAAGCCTAATGTGATAATCCCTTTAATTATTGTTTTCTGGTTACTTAAACATGATTTTTTTTTAATGGTCCTATTTCCTATGCACATACCCTGTGATAAGACGTAGGGAGCAGGACCAGTTAGCAATCTTTTTCCTAAAACATTTTAAACTTTTAATTGTAAAGGAGTTTTTTTTTTTGGGGGGGGGGGTAAATTTTAATTGTAGAGGGTGAAAAGTGTCTCTAAAAGTCTGAAGTTCTAATCCTAGGAAACTGATAATTAACAACAGTAGAGAGGCTTTTCTTGAAAGGAGACTTGCTTTATTTCTGTTAGAGGAACCCATGAAGAGCTAAGCTGTGGAATCTTGATGCCATCAAACTAGTAACAGAATCTTAAATAAAAATAAAAAATAAAAAAATATATACCGGAATATTGTTGTAAAAATAATTAAATGAATAAGATAAGATATTATTATCATATTGGAGACTGTTCTCTTTAGCAAATGGCACAGGAGAGCGCGCCAATGAGGTTGCTGAGAAGCATTTTCATTTGTAAGATAGTAGAGATGTAATTTCATGAGAGTGAGAGAGAGAGAGAGAGAGAGAGAGAGAGATTTTTTCGAGGGTTTTTAGAGAGGTAGCACGACCCAACATCAATAGGTGTGAGATTTTCACCTTCATGGGGGTAGGGCGGTCACTTTTCCTCTATGGCTGGATTCAGGGGCCACAACATTTTTTAGGTTTCTTTTTCTCTATTTTATTTTAATTTTGTCTCACTTATTTAATTGCCCTAGGACTTCACTACTAGTATAAGAGGGGGAATTGTTGTATGGGGTGAGAATAGGGGGTGGGGGGATTTGGGTGGGATGGGAGTTAGGGGTGTCAAACGACTAGTTCAGCTTGGTTTTGATCTAGGAATAAGGGGGGCAAAAACCAATCTGTTAAAAAACTTTGTTTTCGTCAGTTTTGATTTCAAGCTAATACTGTTTTGGTTTATTTCATTTTGTCAATATCAGGTTAATCCCGGTTTAGATCGATTTGTTTTCAGGCTTAACCATAATGAAATCTTACATTCATAACCTATAGTGACAAAAGATTTAGGAAAAACACTCTAGATTTGTAATGAAATCAGGGTTTATCATTGCAAGGGAAAGATAACTAATACTGAAATCAATGAATAACTTATTACTAAGAACATAACTAAAATTGAAATTACAAAATGAACCTAACAACTAAATCATTCATTTAACTATCCAACTAATTTTGTATAGTGAACAAGGAGATTAATGGAAGCAATGTTACAACTTACAAATCAATTCCCTATTTATAACGTCATATTCATTGATTTGTAATAATTCTTCTTACAACAAAAAATATTCTCAATAATATTGTAAAAAATGGATAATCAATTCACCTATTTATAAACCTATAACCACTTTTTTTTTATTGGTTTCGATTTGATCATCAGTATACTCAATTTGATTCGGTTTTCAACCAGTCCCATCATATATTTGTTCAAAACCAATCCAATAAGGATCGGTTTGGTTTGGTCTGAATTCTTCAATTAGTTTTATTGGTTCAGACTAGGTTTTAACACTCCTAGGTGGGATGGTAGGGAAAAGAAGTGCCCTTATGGCATAAGGTAAAGGTAAGAGATTTGAACCCATGATCTTCTGGGACGCTCCATTCCACCGGCAAAACATCAACCAATTGACTAAGCATTTGTCATCCCTTATCATATACTCAAGGGCAAACCCCATATGTATGTGTGTGTGTGTGTGTGTGTGTGTGTGAGAGAGAGAGAGAGAGAGAGAGAGAGAGAGAGAGAGAGAGAAGCTGAGGTTTTATTGCTTAAGTTTCCAACCAACTGGGGAAAGTGGATTATAGTGAGTCACCAAATTTTATTATAGACATTCTTATTCGGTACTTATTCAATAGAAAAAGGGGAAGGGTAATGGCTAGGAGGTTCAAACTCAACACCTCTTCTTAAGATGGCTTAGTGCACCATAGCTTCACGAAGTACGCTAAGCAGTTGTCATTAATCACTTTTGCTCCTTGATTTTAGACTACAAAATTGAATGGTGAAATGAGTATGAGGTTTACCACATTCTTTCTACAAAGGGTTAGTTGTGGGAGCTCTTTCCCACACAGTAGGCAATTTGGTTGAGTAGAACTACTAAATTTTCTAGCAATGCGAATTCTTTGAGTGTATTCTCTTGACTCAATAGTTTGTGTGCTGCGGCAAGGAGCACCATGAACACACACCCAGCACCTTGGCATGCATCCCGGGGGTTCCTGGCCACTTTGTTGTTGATGAGCACATTTATGTGTGAAATCTAGGGTAGTAAAACATGCATTTTACATATTTAGAATGGAGCTACCTTGGGTTTTACTCTCTTTTTGCAGGTTTTATATTTTCAAGGCCTTAAGGACTATCGGGAGCTATATCTTCAATTTTACACGTAAAGAGGTCCTATTTCTTTCCATGGTTCCGAAGAGGACGAAATTCTGAGCAAGATGGATGTGTTCAATTAAAAGTACACATTCGTTTGGTCACCCGTACAAATGATTATTCTTTTTCGGGTCAGAAAAAGAATAATGGATCAGAACTGAACCGAGATGCAGAACCAGCCCGTTTGCAATTGTCCCAGAGGTACAAGGAATACTCCAAATGCCAACAAGGATCGATGGACCACATCTTTAAGTGATTAAATATTTGTTTTTGGTAACAACAACTACCTAGCTTAGTTGGTGAGCTATGGTGTACAAAATTCCCTTGCTCACCAAGAAGTCTCAAGTTCAAATCTCATGGT